>NC_141874.1:591872216-592175246 GCF_056163025.1 Triticum urartu
CCGCTCTATCGGCTAAGGAGGCACCGGGAGAACTACTGTGATTGTGCCCTGCTTCATCCGGATGAGCACCTCAGTAGAGAAAGCCGAAAACTGATTGTCATGATAAAGCGCGAGACTGGTCAACCACTCGATGACTTAGCGGAATCTTCGGGATTCCTCCGCATTAACGAAGGGCCGTTTCCCAGTCATGTACGTACGCGCACCATATTCGGACAAGCGTGGAAGTACCATGGGCTATATAGTAGTCCCACCGTCAAACTCCTATGGCTAAGTGAAAGTGATAAAGCAATATAGTCCAATTGCCTCGTTCGTTGCGCTACCACCTCCTTAATGGACCAAGACATTGGATCAAGTGTGAATACGTCTTTTTTGCAAACACCCCCGCATTGTATGCGTGGGGGCTGAAGCCGACGACTACAAAGTTTCAGGTTATATACATATATACATAAACGAACGCACATGAGGCATCATAATACTTTCAGGCAAAAGTATAAACACAGCCTCTACAATTCAATAAAACATTGTTTTTACAATGGGAATACATGTCACTAGAACATAATATTCTTTGAGCACTGAGCCTCAGTTGAACGAGCGCCTTCAAGGACTTCTTCAAAGTAGTGCTCGGCAGATACTCGGCCCACGGCCGAACTCTGGGTTGCAATAGTGGTGGCCTCCATCTCTGTCCAGTATGTCTTGACATGGGCAAGTGCCATCCGCGCACCCTCTATGCACGCCGACCTCTTCATAGCGTCGATGTGCGGCACAACACCAAGGAATTGTTGCATTAAACAAAACTAACTATTCAGCCTTGGCCCTTCTGGCCACAGATGATCCACAACAGACCTCATGGAAAGTCCGGACAACCTATGGAGCTCGGCCCACTCGGCCATTCACTCATTCAACAGCAGCGGACGCACTAGAACATTGAACTGTGACCAGAACAGCTTTTCCACTTCACGATCATTTTGATCCTTGAAGTACTCGGCCGTGTCAGCAGCACTTGCTGCCAAATCCACGTATGCGTCTGCAGAACTCCATCGTTGATCAAGAGGGGCATACTTCGGATCTCCGAACTTCGTCCGCAACAAAAAGGGCTTCCCAACCGTGATATCTCCAGCTTGACGCAGCTCCTCCTTCATCGCTCTGATTTTGGAGCGGGCTTCCTTGGCTGCTACCATGGCCTTCTCCAGGTTCGTCGCCTTCGCTCGGCTTTCTTTTTCAAGAAGCTAGTAACGGTCGGCGGCATCTTTCAACTCAATGGCTATCTTGGCCATTTTTTCCTTGCTTTTGGCAATGCACAGCCTGTTCGGCCCTCAGCTCTTCGACCGCCTTTAGAGCGGCCGCATCACTATTCCTAGCTTGTTCCTTGGCTCGTGCAAGTTCCGCCCGAAGGGTCTCCACGGCGGCAGCTCCATCTGTAGTCACAACATATTATAGATACTGGCATCATGCTCCTCTTACTATGTGTTGATCACCGGAGAAATCACATACCCTGTGCCTCGTCGAGCCGCTTGTTGACAAGCACGATGTCGGCATCTGCCGCATCAAATTGCCGCTTCAGCTTGGCAAACTCATCAGTCCGGCTAGCCACCGGACCTTCAGCCACCTGCACATGAAGGCGGCCTGATTATTACCTGGGACTATGATCCTCTATTTTCCGCCGTTCTCGACGACAATCAGAGTCTCAGGCACTACTATCTGCATAGGGCACACCTAACGTGTGCGGTACTGTCAAAAACACACACTATTTCACGTACCTTAAAGCCTTTCAACAGACTCATAAAAGCTTCATGCAACCCGCTTTCAGCGGATGAAATCCTCTCAATCACTGTACCCATTAGCGTACGATGCTCTTCTGAGATGGCCGCTTGCTCCAAAAGATCCTTCAGTGCGCCCGATCGCACACCGGACGGTTTCGGACTCTTTCTGTTGCTCTCTTTAGGAGCCGAATACTGAGGACTTTGGGTGGCTAGAGGATTACCCTCTGGTCTTGGCGGGTTAGGAGAAACCCTCCGCGGCGACACTTCAGGGTCGCCCGTCTCATAAGGCGGGGTGGCAGGGGGAGGTGTTTCGCTCTCCATCATCTCTGGAAGAAGATCCCCCAAAGACGAACTCTATCGAGAAGGGCTACGATCCGAACTACAAGATATATGCTTCGGTTATTATCTTCAGAAGTAATGTAGGATATTTTTACTATTAAGTACTTTTTGTGTACTTACAGCTCAGTAGAGGGTTGATCCCCTTGCGGGCGCTGTGCGGCAATAGTACCCTCCGAGGCAGGACCCTCTGGCAAAGATTTCTTCCCCCGTTTGGAAACCTTTGTTTCCGGGTCTTCAGAGATGGTCCTCTTCCTTCCTTGGGGAGAGGGAATTTCAGATTCTTCTCCCTGGTTATCCTCCTTCGCGGAGGCGCTAATTCCCCCGTTTGGATGAATAACGAGTGAGCCTTGCTTTCAGCCTCTTTATTCCCCCCTTTATCTTCCCCTGAGGGCGCCTGATAAGGCGCCGACTCGAGCATTCTGGCTAGTACTGGGTTTGCTGAGCCTTCGGGAAGGGGGGCCGAACACTTGATCATCTTCGCCTTTGTTACCCAGTCCTAGTCAAAGAGCGACTTTTCAGAATGATGTTATGATAAGTAAAAAGACAGCATGTTCGGTCACGAGATTACAGCTCAGACCCGCATCCTCGGTGGTGTCCGGACACTTTATTTGTGGTCCGAATAACAATTTGTACATCTCTTCGAGCGTCATGCCGAGGAAGTGTTGAATAGTTTGCGGTGATTCCGGGTTGAACTCCCACATACGGAGGGGTCAACGTTTGCAAGGCGGGACTCGATGAACTAGCATGACTTGCATTACCGTGACCAGGCTAACATCTCTCTCGAGGAGATCTCGGATGTGACTCTGCAATATTGGCACATCATTTACTGGCCCCCAGTCCAGCCCCTTGTTGATCCATGACGTCAGTTGTGGTGGGGGCCCGAGCGAAAGGCAGGGGTGGCTACCCTCTTGGTACTCCGGGGAGCTATGATATAAAACCACTCCCGTTGCCATAAACTGGACACCTCCAGGAAGGAACCCTCTGGCCATGGAGCATTAGCGCTTTTGCTTATTATGGCACCTCCGCACTCTGTGTGTCGCCCCTCGATCTTCTTCGGATTCACATTGAAAGTCTTGAGCCACAGGCCGAAGTGTGGGGTAATGCGGAGGAAGGCCTCACATACGACGATGAACGACGAGATGTGAAGGAGGAAATCCGGGGCCAGGTCATGGAAATCCGGCCCATAATAAAACATGAGCCCCCTAACAAAGGGATCCAGAGCGAGGCCTAGCCCTCGAAGGAAGTGAGAGATGAATACAACGCTCTCGCCGGGTTCGCGAGTGGGAATGACCTGCCCTCGAGCAGGCAGCCTGTGCCAGATTTCGCCGGTCAAATACCTGGCCTCTCTTAGCTTATTGATGTCTTCCTTTGTGACAGAGGAAGGCATCCACTGACCTTGAAGGTTGGATCCGGACATGGTTGAAGGTCCGAAGCGCCTGACCTGAGCCTTGGGTGTTGGAACTAGAGGTGGGGGAAGGATTCGATTGAGTACAAGAAGGAAAAAAGGACAGGCCTTGGCCTCTTTATAAAGAGGGTGAATATCAAGCGTCCTCCTCGTGGCCGTTTGGGACTTGCCTAAAATCGAGGAGTCATACCAACGGGAACGACTGGATTACCCATGTCCGTATTGATGAGAATCCCCTAATAAGGGGGACACGATCTCTGCTTCGACAAGACGTGTCAAGAAAATCGCCTCACAATATGTGCAACGCTGGTTGAGAAAAACGGTTCGGATAATGACCGGGCCATGGCATGATGTCATGTTGCTAAACGTGTCAGCATATTAGATTTGTGGAAATATTATTCTCTCTACGGTGGTATGTGGAACTTGTTTTGCAGAGCCGGACACTATCCTTGTGTTCAAAATCTTTTACGGAGTATTCGGAGGAGGAACCCGCCTTGCAATGCCGAAGACAAATCTGCGTGCCGGACTCATCGTCATTGAAGCCTGGTTCAGGGGCTACTGAGGGAGTCCTGGACTAGGGGGTCTCCGGACAGCCGGACTATATCCTTTGGTCGGACTGTTGGACTATGAAGATACAAGATTGAAGACTTCGTCCTGTGTCGTAATGGGACTCTTCTTGGCGTGGAAGGCAAGCTTGGCAATACGGATATGTAGATCTCCTCCCTTGTAACCGCCTCTGTGTAACCCTAGCCCCCTCCAGTGTCTATATAAACCGGAGGGTTTAGTTCGTAAGACAACAACAATCATACCATAGGCTAGCTTCTAGGGTTTAGCCTATACGATCTCATGGTAGATCAACTCTTGTAATACTCATATCATCAAGATCAATCAAGCAGGACGTAGGGTATTACCTCCATCGAGAGGGCCCGAACCTGGGTAAACATTGTGTCCCCCGCCTCCTGTTACCATCCGCCTTAGACGCACAGTTCAGGACCCCCTACCCAAGATCCGCCGGTTTTGACACCAACAGGCTCCACGATGACCTCCGTCCCGCTGGTCTCGGTCTTGTTGCACCGATATGGAAACCTTTGCTTGATGCCTTGGAACTCCTCGCCTGCGCTTGCCTCCTTAGCACCAAAGAGGAAACGAGGACACTGTGCTCGCTGGCGCCCGCCTGGTCTTGATCGTCATGGCTTACGTCATTGGAACCTCGCGAGGTTCGCCTTGCCTTGATGTCTCCACCCCTCGCGAGCCAGCCTGGTGGGGCCGCCCCTAAGGAGGTGTTGCATCGTCCGCCTCGCGAGGCTTGGCCCCTCGCGAGGTTCTTGGGTGTTTCCTAGTGAAGATGGGCCATACGGGGCCGCTGGAGGAGCCATGTTGCGGGCCGCAGGCAGGCAAGTCTGGGGACCCCCGTTCCCAGAACGCCGATAGTCCAGTGACGTCGGTCTTTCGCTGATTTGGCTCAGGTGCGGTGACACCTATCATCCGGTCTGGGCCGGACGTCTGCTCGCTGGGGCTCGGTTGGGGCTTCAGGCTCCGGACGTCCGGTCCCGACTGATCGTCCGGTGGCTGTAGTTTCGTTGGTCTTCCTTCTTCATGACCTTGACGCTTGGAGTCCTTGTCGCCTTGTCCGGTGGGTGTAGCTGCTCCATGGCTCTCCTCCTAGTACCTGATCACGCATAGTGTTTCTGCTTGAGGTAGTAGCCGTGTCTCATGTATAGAAAGTGGTAGTTCGGAGAGGAGCGAGTTCACCTTAACTTCGATAGCCTTTGCTCGTGCCCTTGTAATTGGTCCAAGTGGTGTTGTGGGAGACATAGGTAGGTCCATGTGGATGATCTTGGGATGCTCCGCATCAGTTGGGTTGCCCGGCTCCTGTGATTACCACCTTACGTTCCGCTTGTTCGGCTAAGGTAGTAAAGGGAGAACTACTGCGATTCTGTTTCTGGTTCATCCGGTCAAACACGTTAGTATAGAAAGCCGAAAATTGACTGTCATGATATGGCGAGAGCTGGTCGGTGATTCGGAGACTTGCTACAAATCTTTTGTGATTTACTCTGTATTATACGAGGGACTGGCCTGCGTCCAGTCATGTGATAAAGTCATCCTAGTTCAGAGGGCCGCATATGCACCAGGGCTAGTCCTTTGCCCCATCGTCAAACTCATATGGCTAAGTGAAAGTAATAGAGCCGCATAGTCTGATTGCCTGGTTCACGGTGCAGACACCTCCTTTACGGACCAAGACGTTGGGTCAAGAGTGATCGCGCGCTATACAGAACACCCTTGTAGCATCTACGTGGGGGTTGAAGCCGACGACTGGCAAACTTTCAGAATTGAAACGGCCGCACAGGAGGAAAATAACTTTAGACAAAAGCATAAATATATTTACAGGCCTTGGTTCATAAAGCAAGGTTCGGATAAACATAGTACATTCACTCAAACATGATACCCTTTGAGCACTGGCCCTCTACTATTTGGGCACCCGCCAAGACGTCGTCGAAGTACCGCTCCAGCTTGCGATGATCCTTGCCTTCGGGTGGTCCTTCAGTTGCCACGACGGTGACCTTCATCTTCGCCCAATGCATCTTGACACGGGCCAAGGCCATCCGCGCACCTTCTATGCACGCCGAGCGCTTCACAGCTTCAACTCGGGGCAGTGCATCAGTGAGTCGCTTCACCAGGCCGAAGTAGCTGCTAGGAATGGGTTCGGCTAGCCAATGCCGGACTATGATGTCCTGGCCAAACCAGACATCCTATGCAGCTCCGATAGTGGCATCATCTGGTTGTTCGACAGTGCCGGACGCTCTAACACTAGGAACTGTGACCAGAATAGCTTCTCTGTCATGTTCCCCTCCTGGGCTCGGAAGAACTGCGCGGCGTCGGCAGCACTCTTCGGAAGATCCGCAAAGGCATCTGGAGAACTCCATAGTTGGGTGAGCAAGGCATATCTTTGACCCCCAAATATACTCTGCAAAAGAAAGGGCTTACTAGCCGATATATGTCCGGCCTGCCGGATATCTTCACGAGCATTCTGGGAGTCTGTTCGCGAATCCTTGGCCTCGTGGAGGGCTTTGGCAAGATCGGCCGCTTGGGCCGTAGTCTTCTCCTCCAAATCCTCGCATTTGCTGATGGCGTCCTTTAGCTCTTGCTCCACTTTAGCCATCCTCTCTTCGTGCTGGCGGCGGGTGACCTGTTCAGACTTTAATTCTCCAGCCGCTTTATCAGCGGCCACTTTGCTCGCCTTCGCCTCCTCCTTGGTTTGGGCAAGGGCACTCTTGAGGGTCTCGAGCTCGACCGCTACCTGCATTCACAATTACAGCAGTACATGAGTTACACTTTGAATTTGCATATCACTTCGGATGTATGATCAAACTATTTTCAATGTACACACATACCTTGCACCTCATCAAACCGCTTGTTAATGCGGTCGATCTCATCATCAGCCAGCTTCAGTTTTTGATTGAGTTCAGAAACTTCAGTGGCCTGGGTGGTTGCCGCCAATTGGGAAGCATGTTGTAAATAGAAAAGTACATCACCTCTTCCGAATATTATGTGATCCCTTGTTCGGCCTTTTTCAAAACCAAACATTGTTTCAGGGGCTACTATCAATATATAGGTATATTTACTTCTTATGAAAAGCTTCTAGAGCATTACGTCGCATACCACGAAGCCTGTTAGCAGGCTGGTGAAGGCTTCGTTCAGCCCACTCTTGGCGGACTGAACCTTCTCAATCACCACACCCATCAGGGTGCGGTGCTCCTCCATGATGAAAGCACGTCATAGTGCTTCCACCAGAGCATTCGGCGCCTCCGGATTGTTGGAGGTCGCCGTCGGAGCTGATGCTCCCTCCTCCTTCAAAGGGGGCTGCTCACTCGATTCCAGAACCGTATGGGTCTCCAGAATGGTGTCTGGCTGGGGGCCGGACTGGTCAAGGGCCCCGCCGTCGGTCGCCATGGGGATCGCACCCCCCATGTCTTCGGCAGCCGAGGTATTACCCTTGTGCACCATTTCGGCCGCCTCCCCTACTCCTTCGTGGCCTGGAGAGGTCCTTCGGGACAACACCTCGGCGTCATCCACAGTGATGGGCGGAGAGGCTCGCGGAGGCGTCTCGCTCTCTGACATCTCAGGCGGCAGAGAGCTCCCGTCAGATAGTGAAGGGTTGGGGTGGTCACGAGCAGGGCTGAAATACGCACAACGTAATATGTTGCATTAAAAGCATAGAGGACCGAATACTTGTAATGAATCCTCTGGTACTTACGATTCAGCCAGGGGCTTTGCCCTGGGAAGCCTCTTGGGGATGGGTTCAGCCTCTGAATCCGAACCATCCAAGAGGGTCACCTTCACCCTCTTGGACACCCCCTCCTCCGGGTCTATGGAGGCTGCCCTCTTCTTCTTCCTCCCCTTGAGCAGGGAGTGTCTTTCCGCCTCCTCTTCCTCCTTGTCTTCATCTTCCTCATGGGAGGAGGGGATTTCAGTTTCTCTGGACACTGCGTCTGAAGTACCCTTACAGCGGGGGCCGCCCTTGGCCTCCTTGCCCTTCTTCTTGGCCTTCTTCTCCGGCGCCTGATAGGGCACCGGGACCAGCATCCTCGTTAGCTGGGGAGTGGTCAGATCTTCACGCAGCGGAACCGAACACTTGATCCGCTCCACCTTCGCTATCCAGCCCTGAGCAAGGGACGGAAAACTCATTATGCCCAATAACTTATGGATTGAATGTATGTTCAGGAATAGCACACTTACCGGTGTGGACGGATTCTCGCTATCGGGGCCGATGTCTTCGGTCGTCTTTGACCATGCTTTCTGGGTCTTGAAGAGCAGCTTCCAGATATCTTCGTCAGTTGTGCCGAAGAAGCGCTTCAGGTCCCGTGGATCTTCCGGATTGAACTCAACATGTGGAAGGGCCGGAGTTGGCAGGGAAGGATCCGGTGGAACAACGTCACCTGAATCATGTTTGGCAAGCTGATGTTCTTGCCTATCATGTTGGTGATGCGCTTTTGCAGCATCAGTACTTCTGCCGGGGATCCCCAATCTAGACCCTTGTTGGTCCATGATGCGAGCCGCATAGGGGTCCGGATCTGAACTCAGGAGTGGCCGCCCACCTGGTGTCGCGGGGTTCGGTAATGTAGAACCACTCCTGTTGCAATACCTTGACGGTCTCCACAAAGGCCCCTTTAGGCCAAGTGGTGTTGGGGAGCTTGCTCACCATGGCACCGCCGCAGTCCGCGTGCTGCCCGTTGACCACCTTCGGCTTCACGTTGAAGACCTTGAGCCATAAGCCGAAGTGTGGGGGATGTGGAGTAGCACCTCACACACGACTCTAAACACTGAGATGTGCGGGCAAGAGTTTGGGGCTAGATCATGGAAATCTAGCCCGTAGTAGAACATGAGGCCGCGGAGGAAGGGGTGGAGGGGAAACCCTAGCCCGTGGAGGAAGTGAGGGATGAATACAACCTTTTCGTCGGGCTCCGGGTGGCGATAACTTGCGTCTTGGCAGGGAGCCTGTGCACGATGTCTACAGACAGATACCCCACCTCCCGGAGCTCCTTGACGTCCTTCTCCGTGACGGAGAAGGCCTCCCACTTGCCCTTTGAACCAGATCCAGACATGGCTGGTGTCAGTGTTCTAGGAACGGGGGTCCCCAGACTTGCCTGCCTGCGGCCTGCGGCGTGGCTCAAAGGGGGCCCAGCACGGCCCATCTTCACCAACACAAACCCAAGACCCTCGCGAGGGGCCAAGCCTCGCAAGGCAGACGACGCGAAGCTTCCTCAGGCACGGCCTCGTCAGGCTGGCTCACGAGGAGGCGGAGAGATCAAGGCGGGGTACCTCACGAGGAGCCCGTGACGCAAGCCATGACAACTCAGGGCGCCAGGCGGGTGCCAGCCCGCGCAGCGTCCTCCTTTCCTCTTTGGTGCAAAGGGGGCAAGCGCAGCCGCGGAGTACCGAGGCATCAGGCAAAGGTTGCCATTTCGGTGCAACGAGACCAAGACCAGGAGGACTACGAGATGGAGGTCACCGTGGAGCCCAAGACGGCGTCATCACCAGAGCTTTGTGCAGGCGAAGACCGCTTTTGTCAGGATAGTTGATACTTGTTGTCCCCCTTTAAATTAGCCCGCCATTGTTGGCTCCCTTCCCGCTCAATATTTGGGAGGAGGACCAGTGCCTCTATAAATAGGACCAGCCACCCACACAGCAAAGAGGGAAGGTCGGAGAGAGAGAGAGAAAGGTGGTTGAACCCCTCCCAGCAGTTCATCGCCTCAGCCAAGAACAGACCCTCGCGAGGCTGTTCTTCCTTGTATTGTTCATCATCACCAGCCCAAGAGGCAATCCACACACCACACACTGGAGTAGGGTATTACACCACAACGGTGGCCCGAACCAGTATAAACCCTGTGTCTCTTGTGTTGTTCTTTCCTTAGTTTAGATCCTAGCACGACGGAGGGGTGCAGGAAGGTAGGAGGCGAAATCTCCGCGCGCACCCCAGTGTTCGAACCTCAAGGGTCTGCCGGAACCCAAAACCCGACAGCTGGAGAGGTTGGCGGCGGCTGGGAAGATTGAAGTTTGGGCGCTAGAGCTCGAAGACAGGAAAGCAGGAGAAGGAAGAAGGCGTGGGAAGAAAGAGGAATCTTTATCCTCTTATATACGCAGTGAATATCAAACATCCCCCCTCAAGCCTTAAAACTCGCCTGTTCCCAAGGGGTCGTGCGAATGGCACAATTAGATTACCCAAGCCGTATTGATGAAGATCCCGTGATAAGCGGACATGATCTCTATTTTGACAAGACGTGAAAATAGAGGTTGCACCTCGAGACGCGAAGCAGGAGGCGAAAAATGGTGCTAAATGTTAAAGAGGCCAGATGTGGCGTTTCACCGAAAATTTGTCAGTTGACAAACATTATTTTGGTTAAATATTTTGCCTTCGTGGTTGAGGGTTGCGATTTTCATGTAGAGCCGGATACAGTTCTTTTGTTCAGAAGATCGCTTTGAAGTATTCAGGAGGAGGAACCCGCCTTGCAATGCCGAAGACAATCTACATGCCGAACACATCGTTATTGAAGACTGGTTCAGGGGCAACTAAGGGAGTCCTGGATTAGGGGGTCCTCGGGTGTCCGGGTTGTGTGATATGGGCCGGACTGATGGGCCGTGAAGATACAAGGTGGAAGACCTTCCCCCGTGTACAGATAGGACTCTCCATGCGTGGATGGCAAGATTGGCGTCCGGATATGTAATTTCGTTATTCTGTAAACCGACTCTGTACAACCCTAGGCCCCTCCGGTGTGTATATAAACCGGAGGGTTCAGTCTGTAGAGGCTATCAGAATTCACATAGGCTAGACATCTAGGGTTTTCGCCGTTATGGTCTTGAGGTAGATCAACTCTTGTAACCCCTATACTCATCAAATACAATCAAGCAGGACATAGGGTTTTACCTCCATTAAGAGGGCCGAACCTGGGTAAACATTGTGTTCCCTGTGTCCCTTGTTACCTTTGATCCTCAAACGCATAGTTCGAGACCCCCTACCCAAGATCGACCAATTTTGACACCGACAATGTCCTTAGCCTCGTTGTTGGCGGGGCGGGGCATCGGCGGAGTACGGCCTCGCTAAAGCCGGCGAGGTCCTCCGCCTCGGTGCCGGCAGGGTGGGGCCTCGGCGGAGCCGGCGATGTCCTCTGCCTCGTTGTTGGCGCGGCTTGGCCTCAGCGTTGCAGGGCCTCACGGAAGCCGGCATGATCCTTCGCCTCGGTGCCGGTGGGGCGGGGCATCGGCAGAGCCGGCGGTGTCCTCTGCCTCGTTGTTGGCGCCGCGGGGCCTCGGGCAAGGTTGTCAGAATCGCGATTTTGAATCGGATCGGAGCTCCGATGGTAAGATCGCAAATCGTAGAATCTTCACTATCAGGATCGTAGAAATGTAGATTCTATGAACTAAAATCGTAGAATCATAGGGGTTAGTTTGGATCGTAAAGTCGTAGAATCGTATAACAGAATCGCGATTCTGACAACCTTGGCCTCGGCGGAGCAGGGCCTTGTCGACGCCAGCGGAGCAGTGACTCATCGGAGCTGGCATTGTCCTCTGCCTCATCCTCGGTCCCGCCAAACAGCGCCTCGCCCGCTTCATCACCCTCTTTTTAGGCGGCCTTAGCCTCCGCCACCCGCATGTGGTACTGCCAGCACTCGAGGCGGCTCTCACGGGCGGAGTGGTACGAGTCGAGCAGCGCCTCCTGCTCCGCCCACTCCGCGACGATCTGCTCCTCCGCCTGCATGTGCTCCTGGAGGAGATGGTGGTTGTAGGCGGCATCGGCCTGCGCCTCGCGGAACTGCTCCTGACGCTTCTGCCTCACCGTGTCCATGTATTGGGCACGGGCCTCGCTGATGGTCATCGTGCCATGCACCGGCGAGGATGGCGCGGAGGAGGGGGTTGGCGCCACATCATCGACTACCATGTTCTCCATTGGGATGTCATCGTCCTTCAGCTGCCTACCGGCCAGCCAGTCGGCAGCAATGGCTGCCATCTCCTTGTGGTCCGTCGTCCGCCTGTCCCGAAGAGCACTGGAGCATGAGGAAGCCATGGTGGGCAGTAGTGGTGTGGATAGGAGAAAGGGAATGAAGGAGGATGACTATGGCTATGGCCGGCGCAGCAGTTTATATAGCAATGGTGGGTGGCGGAGGGATGGGCGGGTGGCGCTGGAGTAGCCGCCTCAGCAACCGCATATCATTAATGTGGGCGGCAAACGGACGACGGACAGCACTTGTGTCGTTTGAACACGGAGCAATCGCCTGCACTGGGAAGCAGCGCGGGCGGCGCTAACCGTTTCGGGTGGAAAGCGCGCGTGGGCGAGGGAGGCGGTTTGGGTGGGCCAAGGCGGTCAGACTCGTGCTTGGTAGTGGGTTGGTCCAGCAGCCGGACATGCTGGCTCGCCAGCGAGCTCTCCGAGCTGAGCGACGACAATCAGACGATGGACATAGCTTCAAACCAGGATCCGGCGCCACTGTCCAAGACGGTTCATGCCGTGTTCACCATAGAGCAGGTGCGGCGGCACTTCAATGCCCTAATGGCGGAAGAGCTACCAGTGCAGGAGGACCTGTGCTGCAACCTCCGTCTCCTCAACGAGCATCGGCGAACAAGCGAACGACAATACCGTCGCGGACATTTGGCCCTATGTTCTTGGCTTCCTGAATGAGTAGTGAGCGCTGTATCAGACCATCCGTAGGGCCCGCGAGGCTCTCTTCACCGTCCTTCGAGTTGTTGTGCTCGCCGTGGTGCCGTCGTCTTGCGTTGTCAACATGGTCAACGTACATGAGGAATGAGGAGATGACTTTACTTGGAGAGGATGACAGTGGGGACCCACCAGGGCCATAGCCGCAAGTACGCAAGTGCCTCCTTATTATATACAACTATAATTTTTTGCTTCCTCCTGGTTTCTTGACATCACGGTCTCACACCATTGTCAACCTATGTAGTCAATAAACAAGAGAATTGCACAAGGAGCGGCCGACAGCTGGGACCAAGCACCTCGAGCAGTATTTGTGCTTTTGAGTTTTTCTTGAGCGATGTTTTTGTTGTTGTTCAGAGGAGAGCAGGGTATTAACTGGGCGGGCTGTGGCCCGTCTAACCCAGGACAGATATCCAGCCCAGATATTAAATATTTTCAAGCAGAAAATGGCTAGCCCAGCTATACTTTTTTTTGAGGAATACCCAGGCAAGGTCAACTTGTTATTCTCCGCCCCGCTGGGCTGCAAATCTTTCCTAGGAGGGATGCATTAGGATTAACAAGAAAATTGGGCTTTAAGAAATAATAAATTGGATGTAATTGTAAAAACTAGGCAGTAACTATAAAAAAATACACCAAACACGTAATTAGTTTTAAAAAGTATTACTTTTGGATTTTGAAAATTTTAATTTCATTAATTGTTGCGCGCACAATATTTCGTTGGATTTTTACATAATACAAATTTATTTTGAAATTATTTTTAATCTGACTAGAAATTTTGGGATAAAAATATTTCGGATCCGATCAAAATGTGGGAAATTGCATTAAATTCTATTTTGAGCAGTTGGTTGAAATTATTAATCGTTGTCCTAGCTAGAAAATGGGTTGTACTTTTAACAAACTGTAAATGGGTTGTAGTAAATTCCATTAGAATTCAAAAATGGGTTGTACATTCTTACAAATCGCTAATGGGCTATATATTCTCTGCCACACACATATATGGGCCTACAAAGTTGACGTGTCCCCTAAAAAACTAAGTTGACTCGTATGCAAGGCTTTGTGAACTTATAGTCAACACACAGTTCTAGCAGTAGTGGTCGTTTGATGTCCATCCAACGGATGTCGTGCTTCTTCTTCAATCTCGGATATTCTTGCTTCAGCCGCCCAAAAAATAATTTCCTCCCCCTGACATATGGGCGCACCATTTCATAGGCTGACCTGTGGGCCTACTAAGTTGATGCGTACCATGGGCTTTGTCAGCTTAGTCAATATAAACGATTCTAGCTGTAGTGACCGTACGATGTCCATCCAACGGCCATCGTGCTTCTTCAACCTCTGGTCTTCTTGCTCCAGCCACCCAAACCAGCGCCGGCTGTGCCGCCTGCTCCTGCCTCCTGTGTCCGACTGTGCTGCCGCCGCTGGCCATGTCATCCCTCTATACTCACCCACACCTCCTGTTATTCTCCGACGATGGCAGCCTCACACCACAGCCGAAACAGTCAACCCACGTACTCCCCTCCGCGTGGGCATCCACTGCCGCGTCTTCCCCGCCTCCGTGTCATTCCCTTCCTAGGCCTCGCTGTCGTCCACCGCCTTGGTGCTCTCGGCGCGGCGTGGTCAACGTGGTCAACAGAGGACAGTCATCGGAAGAGGACTTTAGGCGGTGAGGCTGATAGCTAGACCCACCAGCTACATTTTCGAACACAAGGAAGTGACTCCTTATTATTCGCAAAATAAAAACGATTCTTCCCCCTGACAGCTGGGACTGAGCAGCTATATCTTCGCACGCAAGGAAGTGCGTCCTTATCCTCCCTGACTGCTGGGACCCACCCGGTCAAAGCGTACGTAGCGTTGTCTGTCTGGTCACGAACGTGTACGTACATACTAGTCGATCAATCTCTCTGCAAGTATGAACCATGGCCGAGTAAGTAGCAGCACATGTCGTTGTAGAGCACCCGACATAACAGTTCACGTGGTCCTGTCTAAGTCCTGTACACGTACGTATAGCCACAGGGCAAAAAATACGGCCACGTACCTACATACGGACGCGGTCTCGAGCACGTACTCACGCGTATATATATGGACGGCCAGGGCTTGTGTGCATGGAGAGGCAACGGATGGCAGCAACGGCGTCCTGTTCATTGGGCAGAGAACCGGCTGGGTTAGAACGGAGAAACAGCATCCTGTTCATCGGGAGGCAACTGACTAGGTCGGAATGCGTCGTGTTCATCGGGAGCCAACCAGCTTGGATGAAACAACCAATCGAAACGAGGCCTGGCGTACCACAGAACGGAGGAAACGACCTTGTGTTCGTCCGGCCATGGTCAAAACGGGATCCTGTTCATCGGGAGGGGTCTAGCGTACCGCAAAACGGAGGAAATGGACTTCTCTTGGACCTCCTACGGTGGAAACGGGGTCCTGTTGATCGGGACGGGTGTGGCGTACCGCAAAACGGGGGAAACAGACTTGTGTTGGAGCGCTACGGTCGAAACGGGGGTCCTGTTCATCGGGAGGGGTGTGGCGTACTGCAAAACGGGACTCCACGAGATACTGTTCATCTCCACCGTCGACTGCCTCCATGGGCTATTGTTCATCCACTGTCGACCTCCTCCAGCCTCCACCTGCGACTGTTCATCCACGGGCTCCTGTTCATCCAACCTGCACCGCTCCTCCACCGGCTACTGTTCAACCAACACTCTCCACGGGGTCCTGTTCAACCACCCCTCCATGGGCTACTGTTCATTCAGCCCTCAACCGGCTACTGTTCAACCAGCTCTCCATGGGGTCCTGTTCATCCAGCCCTCCACGGGGTCCTGTTCATCCACGCCCAATCGGCTTGACCGGGGTCCTGTTCATCCAGCAGCAACGACCTCTACTACCATGGGGTCCTGTTCATCCACCCCACCCCACCCCAACAACGCTCACTGTTCATCAAGAGGCAGCGTCGATCGGCTTCAGTTAGCAGCAGTAGCGAAGGAATCACTCGGGTTCAGTTAACATCAAGGGATAGATCGGGGTTCAAAAACGTAGCTAGTGCAAACGCTCGGGTTCAGTTAGAGCCCAACACCTCGCTCGGGTTCAGTTAGAGCGCAACGCCTCGCACACACCCGCGTACGTGTACGAGAGAAACGTGCAAACCTCCGTGCATCGCTCGGCCCCGACCACCCACCGTAACCGGGAACTCCCCAATATTTTCCTCGCCCTCGCTTCTACCACATTTTTTCCATCATGGACGGCCCAAAGAATGTCATGCAGCTGCGTCTCTGGCCCGCCGAAGACAAAAATCCCATTTTCTTTCATGATTTTTTGGCATAGAAGTAGGAGCCCAGCACATCTATGATGATACCGGGTTTTGTCACAATTATCGTCATAGAAGTGTCATAAGCATGACAGAAAAAAATTCGTTCGGCCCAAAATGTCACGGATGTGTATTTTTTTGTAGTGTAAGGTCCCTCAGTAGGAGTTCAAAGTAATGCCTGGGAGATCCAAATCTAGACATTCGACGTGATTGTTATATTGTATCACATTATCCACCACTGGGCCTAATCTTATCTGCAAAAGAAGAAAACGTGTTAGTGCCTACATGCAGTTTTGAACATTACTACAGGCCTATTTGGTTTGCAGGATTTGTAAAATGCACTAACATGCCATCTTCGATCTGACATGATTAACATGGGCATTTGATTACATTCTAGAAAAATGTAGCCTTCTTCACAAGAGGTTGGAGTGGATGAAAAGTTCCCTAGGAAAACTAGTACAAATGAATCCAAAGGAGAAATGCTTATTTATTGTAACCATATGGATCAAGCAACCAATATGGGGGGACATGTATGTACTGAAATCCTCCAAAAGAATCCTTCAGAAATCGTAGTACATTGTCATTGTAAACTTGGAAAAAGGTGTCACAAATTGAACTCCCTTATGGTTAACATTTAACAGGAAAGGAACATCCCCTCAATATATATCTTCTCCACGCATGGAAAGCATCTCAAGAAACTGACAACTTGCTCCAGGTTGGGGCCGATAGATTCTAGTGCAAAGACCTTCTCTGTGCACAGTTTCAGGGTCAAGCTTGTCAAAATCATTTTCTGAATGACAGACGAACAAACATCTTCAAAAGTAGAAATAATGTTAATTTGTAGAAGGAGAGGTAGAGGGCGATTGTTGTACCTGAACGGGTGTGGATCCAATAACAAGTTCGGAGTATTTATCAGACGAGTAGCCCACCACTGTCAATTTCGGTGCAGAAATGACATTGATTCTTGTTGGACCTTCTTGATCAACTACAAGTAATCTCTCAAGTGCAGGTGTGTCCTCAGTGACCATACCATGGTACACATCTTGTGATGTCTTCCTGCCGCACCAGCAATACACATAAATAGTCCGGAGAGTCATGGAGGTGATGTGAAAGGTACTCAACCCATTGATCGCCTGAAGATGAAGGTAATCGAGTGGAGTACAGCCACGGAGCTAGCGCTCCATGTCACCATTTGAGAGGCAGACGGCGATGAGCTTGAGGTGCTTCATTCATGGTAGAATAAGAGCAAGCGCGTCATTAAGGGGGGATGGCAGTTCCTGAACTTGGCGACGCACAGCGTGGGTGCGAGGCGGAGTGCGGACTTTGGCAGCGACCGCATATGCCCATCATCAAAAGTGACCTCCTCGAGCTGATCTAGGGCGGGGGATTAGAACCAGTCATCAAGCTTGGCTCGGTCTTTGCCGTTGGAACGGAACTTAGCCATTCTAAGGCCTCTGGTTTGGCCAAGGTGACTGCCGAGGATCTTAGAGAACGCATCCAAGATTTTGCGATGGCCATGGCAGAGCTCGTGGGTGTCGATGAGGTCAAGAGGGTTGGAGTTCCATAGGGGGCGCCACCGCCGGGAAAGGATGGTTGTCCGCGCCCCATATTTGATTAGGAGGAGGGAGATGATGACTGTCAACATATCATCGGGGAGGTTGCTGATGAAGTCTAGGCCTACTGGAGTCGCTTGCGGTTCTAGCTCGCCCCGCCTCCGCTTGTTGGCAGCCCCGTTCTCCACCTCTGGAGTATCCTTGTCAGTTGCGCTTTAAGATAGAAATGGGAGTGTAGGGAATATTTAGTTAAAATAGGGCAATAGAAAAGTTTATTGGTAACTAAAAATTATTAGGTAGGAATATAGTAAGAAAAGGGAATAACAATTGGTTGCTTAAATACTACACAATTCATTTGATATTGCTGGGTAAGTCAACATGCAGATAGTTGAAAAGAAAACTTACTTCGAACAAAGTCTGTACAGATGATATCGTCGGGGAAGTTACCATATATCTCATGACCAGGCCCTTTTATGTGTAGTGCAATTCTAGTGCCAGCTTTCAGTTCATAAAACTTAGAAATTTCTTTCCAAAAGCCAGTGCCAAAATCCATGGTTTGTGTGCAGTATGACATCCCTGCAGTCTTGACTTATGTAAAGGGAAAGATTGTGCACTACAGATTCTGTTGCATAGCAAGGGATGCGATGCACAAAAATGGTAGGATTGTTAAAGAAAATATGGTAACATGCAAATATGGGCCCAAATTGAAAGAACTGTACAGCAGTCGAAATTGAAGGACAAAAAACTATAATTAAACAGATAGGGTAAACATGATGTCATGGAAATATGAGAGTTATCGAAAGAATAATACATCATCAATTTGCCTAATATAGAAAGAAGATGCGGGAAATCCCTTTTGACGTATATGGTGCATGTGGCACCATTTATCCAAATGTAGTAATATTTAGAATATGTTCAGGAAAGTAGGCCACGCCAGCCGATTTAGGGTGAGATTGAACATACCGCGCGCATCCTCAAGTCATATGGTACGGTGAGATGGAATGTCTGGCAGAGGCCGCAAGGTCCTGATGTGTTCGCGCACTGTACACTCTATCAACAGAAGAAAACCCTCAAATCAGCTCGAATAAAAATGAATTTACTGTGATTTCGGTCGGGTGATTAAAGGAGGCAAATGGACTGGGATAAGAGATGAGATAACATCTCATTAAATTAGTTACCTTGTTGTCCATGAGAAAGATCCCTCAGTACGGCAGATTCCCCAACTGAGCGGAGCTGGGTCGATGATACGTCTCCAACGTATCTATAATTTTTTATTGTTCCATGCTATTATATTATCAAACTTGGATGTTTTATATGCATTCATATGCTATTTTATATGATCTTTGGGACTAACCTATTAACCTAGAGCCCAGTGCCAGTTTCTGTTTTTTCCTTGTTTTAGAGTATCACAGAAAGGGAAAATCAAACAGAGTCCAATTGACCTGAAACTTCACGGAACTTATTTTTGGACCAGAAGAAGCCCACAGAGTATCGGAGATGGACCAGGAGAGTCCCGGGCTGCTCACGAGGGTGGGGGCGCGCCCACCCCCTGGGTGCGCCTCCCTACCTCATGGACAGCCCGGAGATCCACCGGCGTACTTCTTCCTCCTATATATACCCATATACCCTAAAAACTTCGAGGAGCACAATAGATCGGGAGTTCCGGCGCCAGAAGCCTTCGTAGCAACCGAAAACCAATCTAGACCCGTTCCGGCACCCTGCCGGAGGGGGAATCCCTCTCCGGTGGCCATCTTCATCATCCCGGCGCCTCCATGACGAGAAGGGAGTAGTCCGCCCATGGGGCTGAGGGTATGTACCAGTAGCTATGTGTTTGATCTCTCTCTCTCGTGTTCTTGAGGTGGCACGATCTTGATGTATAACGAGCTTTGCTATTATAGTTGGATCTTATGATGTTTCTCCCCTCTACTCTCTTGTAATGGATTGAGTTTTCCCTTTGAAGTTATCTTATCTGATTGAGTCTTTAAGGATTTGAGAACACTTGATGTATGTCTTGCGTGGGATACCCGTGGTGACAATGGGGTATTCTATTGATCCACTTGATATATGTTTTGGTGATCAACTTGCGGGTTTCGCCCATGAACCTATGCATAGGGGTTGGCACATGTTTCGTCTTGACTCTCCGGTAGAAACTTTGGGGCACTCTTTGAAGTACTTTGTGTTGGTTTGAATAGATGAATCTGAGATTGTGTGATGCATATCGTATAATCATACCCACGGATACTTGAGGTGACATTGGAGTATCTAGGTGACATTAGGGTTTTGGTTGATTTGTGTCTTAAGGTGTTATTCCAGTACGAACTCTATGATAGATCGAACGGAATGAATAGCTTCATGTTATTTTACTACGGACTATTGAATAGATCGATCAAAAAGGATAACTTTGACGTGGTTTCGTACCCTACCATAATCTCTTTGTTTGTTCTCCGCTATTAGTGACTTTGGAGTGACTCTTTGTTGCATGTTGATGGATAGTTATATGATCCAATTATGTTATTACTATTGAGAGGACTTGCACTAGTGAAAGTATGAACCCTGGGCCTTGTTTCCTAGCATTGCAATACCGTTTACGCTCACTTTATCATTAGTTACCTTGCTGTTTTTATATTTTCAGATTACAAAAACCATTATCTACTATCCATATTGCACTTGTATCACCATCTCTTCGCCGAACTAGTGCACCTATACAATTTACCATTGTATTGGGTGTGTTGGGGACACAAGAGACTCTTTCTTATTTTGTTGCAGGGTTGCTTGAGAGAGACCATCTTCATCCTATGCCTCCCACGGATTGATAAACCTTAGGTCATCCACTTGAGGGAAATTTGCTACTGTCCTACAAACCTCTGCACTTGGAGGCCCAACAACGTCTACAAGAAGAAGGTTGTGTAGTAGACATCAAGCTCTTTTCTGGCGCCATTGCCGGGTTGGTGAGTTCTTGAAGGTATATCTTTAGATCTTGCAATCGAGTCTTTTAGTTTCTTGTTTTATCTCTAGTTTAGTTTATAAAAGAAAATTACAAGAAATGGAATTAAGTTTGCCTCATACGCTTCATCTTTTTAATATCTTTCATGAGTATGATGGAAAGGAAAATTGTGCCAAAGTGTTAGAATAAGAATGCATTAAAATGTTTGGCACTAAATCTTGAATGATGAGCATGATTGCAATGTTGTTAGTATGAACTCCTTCAATATCCATAGTACTAGTGATGATTGCACTAGTTATGATGAAAATGTCTCCTATAAACATGTCAATTTTTGTAGAGTGCATTGGGTTTGCAAGTACACACCAAATGGGGAAGATAGATATTGCAGGAGGCATAAGCATTTAGAAACTAAATTGTTGCAAGAAAGGCTAGATGTTTGTGCTGAAAGATTCAATATTTATCGCCATCCTTGTGAACTTTGCAATGAACATGGTCATTTAAAGCCCCAATGCTATTTGTTTCATGATCAAGTCGTGTCCAAAAATTGTGATAACTTGATTACCCTTGAGCATCATCAAGAGCTTAGTCTTCTTTTGGGTTATGAAGAAATGAAACGTATAACTTTGGGTATTCCAAAATTTAATCTCGATAAATTTCTTGATTTTGATCTAGAGGAAATTTATATGTATTGTGCGGTGAATTGCATTGAAAACCCTTATATTGCCAATTACATAAAGAAAAGAAAAGAAATAGAGGATGAAGAGAATGCTAATGAAAGGGAAGAGACTTCCCAATATCCTCCTATTATTTCTTATGATGAATCAAGTAACGAGGAGGAGCCTTCTATTCAACCAATCTCATTAATAAGGAGCTCCAAAAAGAAGATTAAACCCACACATGATGTGAAGAAGAAAAAGAAAAGACGGAGAAGCAAAGGTAGAAAGGTATCTCTCCCAAATAATGTTGCTCCTATTACTCATTGTGATGATGATAATTGATATACTATCGGTGCTATCCATACTATTGATGATGGGAGTGATTATGCTTATGATATGAAAAGGCCCAAGCTTGGGGATGCTATGTTTGATGAAGATGATGTTTTTGAGAATATATTTGCTGCAATTAATGTTTGTCCCAAGCTTGGGGATGCTACGATTAATGAATATGATATTTTTAGTCTCCCAAGTTTTGATATGCAAATTTATAATGATGATAGCATGCCTCCTACTTATCATGATTATATTGTTTAAAGTGGATTTGGAGAGGTCATGAATTTATTTAGTAATGATTCCACTATCTTGGAAGAGGTTTCAATTGATTATGATGAGAACAAAGTTGCTATGATGATTATTGTGATGACACTTATGCTATAAAAAGTAGTGATGATTATATTTCTAAAACTTGTCACGATTATGATTACCCTTTTTCTGAACATTACTATTTTAATGTGGAAACAATTTATAGTATACGAGTCTCTTATGATACTCCCACTATTCCGAATGAGAAGAATTTTGCTTCTGTGGAGAGTAATAAAATTTATATGCTTGTAGATCATGAAAATAATGCTTTAGGTGCTGGTTATATTGTTGAATTCATTCATGATGCTACTGAAAATTATTATGAGGGAGGAATATATGCTTGTAGGAATTGCAATAATATCAAGTTTCCTCTCTATGTGCCTAAAGTTATGAAGTTATGCTTGTTTTACCTTCCTATGCAAGTTGATTCTTGTTCCCATAAGTTGTTTGCTCAAAAAATCCCTATGCATAGGAAGTGGGTTAGGCTTAAATGTGCTAGTCATATTCTTCATGATGCCCTCTTTATGTTAAAATTCTTATCTTTTATGTGAGCATCATTGAAATCATCATGCCTAGCTAGGGGCGTTAAACGATAGCGCTTGTTGGGAGGCAACCCAACTTTATTTTTGTTCCTTGCATTTTGTTCCTGTTTAGTAATAAATAATTTATCTATACTCTGTTATGGTTGTGTTTTTTGTGTTTAATTAGTGTTTGTACCAAGTATAACCTTTGGGAAGACTTGGGGAAAGTCTTTGCGATCATGCTGTAAAAAAACAGAAACTTTAGCGCTCACGAGAATTGCTGCCAGTTTTTATTGGAGAGTTCTATTGAGTTAATTCTTTTTGCATATGATTAATAGAAAAATTACTCAGGTCCACAAATTTGTCTTAAGGTGTTATTCTAGTACGAACTCTACGATAGATCGAACGGAATGAATAGCTTCATGTTATTTTACTACGGACTCTTGAATAGATCGATCAGAAAGGATAACTTTGAGGTGGTTTCGTACCCTACCATAATCTCTTCGTTTGTTCTCCTCTATTAGTGACTTTGGAGTGACTCTTTGTTGCATGTTGAGGGATAGTTATATGATCCAATTATGTTATTATTCTTGAGAGGACTTGCACTAGTGAAAGTATGAACCCTAGGCCTTGTTTCCTAGCATTGCAATACCGTTTACGCTCACTTTTATCATTAGTTACCTTGCTATTTTTATATTTTCATATTAAAAAACCATTATCTACTATCCATATTGCACTTGTATCACCATCTCTTCCCCGAACTAGTGCACCTATACAATTTACCATTGTATTGGGTGTGTTGGGGACACAAGAGACTCTTTGTTATTTGGTTGCAGGGTTGTTTTAGAGAGACCATCTTCATCCTACGCCTCCCACCGATTGATAAACCTTAGGTCATCCACTTGAGGAAAATTTGCTACTGTCCTACAAACCTCTGCACTTGGAGGCCCAGCAACGTCTACAAGAAGAAGGTTGTGTAGTAGACATCAGTCGACCGCGAGCAGCATCGAGAAAGTCGATGGCGATAGGTGGCGGCAAGAGGAAGTGGTGAAATGTGGTGGGCTTTGTCGGCAGCCTGGCGGCGGCAGGCAGGCGTCGAGCTAAGTGGTTACCGCCGCGATAGGCAGTGACATGCATAGACGCGGAGGAGGTTGTGCAGGTGTGAATGGGGACTGGAGGGGGTGGCGGGCGGTGTTGGGGATATGACTATCAGGTTTGACCCACCCAGGAGGGGTCGGGTCATCCCTATGGCAGTTCAAGAAATGAAGCCGAAGAGCATATTAACAATGGTGGTTCATAGATAGGCTTAGTAGAGGGCCCAAACCTGAAGGCGTCTTAAGGCCCACGGATATAAACCGCCATGTATATAGACTTGTATTGTAAGGCATGTAAGAAAGGTCACCGAGCCGGATATGTTGTATAAGCCGGCCGAGACTCTGTAGGCCGCAGGGCGTCAACCCATGTATATAAGGGGACGACCCAGCGGCGGCTTAAGGCAAGAAAACAATAGATCAAGAGCCGAGTTAATCGTATTCGCTCCCTGCTCATCGAAACCCTAGCAATACCACCTCTAACTGGATTAGGCTTTTACCTTCACCGTAAGGGGCCGAACTAGTATAAACTCCTCATGTCCCTTGTCCTGATTAATCCCTTTAAGCTAACCTCATCGCGATGGCTCCATGACTAAGTCCTCACACTAGGACATCTGTCGTGACAATTCCATGATAGTTGGCACCCACCATGGCGCTATCGCACGATGGTTTCAAGTTCTTAGAGGGCAACTTCGAAGGGATGAAGGGATACGCCGTGGGCTGGATGACCGAGAGTCACCGCAGCAAGCTCTACATCGACAACGCAGGCTGGGGCCCCGATGCCGGCTCAATTGAGTATGGGTACCGGGTCCCCTTCGGCGGAATTCACGTCTTCATCAGCAAGATCGGTGAACCGGGCCCTGAGCCGGATATCTGCACCGACATCATCGAGACAGCTCAGCGTGTGAGACCTGCCCGGGTTCGGCCTGCCATGAACCGTGCCTTCGTGGGATTTATCCATGGAGCGAAATCTGAGGATAGATCGGCATCTGGTGGTGAGACCATCGTTTACTCTGATGGCGAGTCATCCACCGGTGAGACCGAGTCATTGTATCAACTGCAAGACGGACGGCTTGGGGGCTATTCCGATGGCGACAGTATTCCGGACCCCTACGAGCCGCCAAACCGGGTTGCAATCTTCATGGCCGGCACACAGCCCGTACAGCACTCATTGAGTGTAGCGGAGCTGATTTCCGGGTCAGCAGCGGCAGCGGATGCCGGGGCAGGAGGCCCTGAGCGCCCGCCGGCTCAGGTCTTAACTGATTTACTGGATAAGCTGACAGCACTATTAACAGCGGTAGTTAACCCGGCGGAGCAAGATCAGCATAATGCGGCGGCCATGAAGTTGCGTGATGAGATAGCACAGGCCAAGGAGGAGCTAAACACAGAAAACGCTAGGATGGCCGAGGAGTGGGCTGCTTGGATGCTCAGCCACAACGAATTCAGTCACAGTCTTACCGGCTCATGCTAGATGAGAACGCTTCAAATGAAGTCATGAGGAGGAGACATCAGACTCGTCTATCGTCGATTTATGAGGCAAGAAATCTCTTTAACACACCAGGAGCCGGAACCAGTAACCCGACAGTGGTAAACCGGGTCGAAGCACCTGGGACGGGTATGCCGGTTCAGCCACGCATGACGGACCCGCCTCGTCAGAACAATAACCCGCCACAGCACGTGCCGACGCCACTGGGTCATTATTCTAACCCTTTGGATAACATGATCGATGCGGCATCACGATTGGCGGCTCTCCCGGTTGACGGTGAGTCGCTGACGGTGGTTGAAACACGGAGGGCTAGAGAGCTTCTTCAGACAACACTAACTCAGCAGCAGGCTTATTCTTACAGTCGTGACAGGATTCACTCCACCCCTCGCCCGAGCTGGAGTTACAGCAGACATATTGATGAGCCGACTGTGTCAAGCAATGGACGGAACCATAACCCGCCTCGTGGACATAACCTAGCGGGCGGAGGTGTTGATGCTCAGAACGTAGTGGATCAAGGAAGAGCACATTGAGAGGCCGAGCTCATCAATATACAGCCTCGTCCTTAGCCAATCTTTGGAACCATTTCCCATGTACATCGTCACCTCATCCTTAGCCAATCTTCGCTTAATCCATAGCCCCTGTTTCAAGTTGCAAATATTAGAAACAGAACCAGTATCAAATACCCAGGCGCTACTGCGAGCATTAGTAAGGTACACATCAATAACATGTATATCAAATATACCTTTCACTTTGCCATCCTTCTTCTCCGCCAAATACTTGGGGCAGCTCCGCTTCCAGTGACCAGTCCCTTTGCAGTAGAAGCACTCAGTCTCAGGCTTAGGTCCAGACTTGGGCTTCTTCACTTGAGCAGCAACTTGCTTGCCGTTCTTCTTGAAGTTCCCCTTCTTCCCTCTACCCTTTTTCTTGAAACTGGTGGTCTTGTTGACCATCAACACTTGATGCTCCTTCTTGATTTCTACCTCCACAGCCTTTAGCATTGCGAGGAGCTCGGGAATTGACTTATCCATCCCTTGCATATTATAGTTCATCATGAAGCTCTTGTAGCTTGGTGGCAGTGATTGAAGAACTCTGTCAATGACAATATCATCAGGAAGATTAACTCCTAGTTGAGTCAAGTGGTTGTGGTACCCAGACATTCTGAGTATATGTTCACTGACAGAACTATTTTCCTCTGAGGGAGTCCGGGATTAGGGGTCTCCGAACAGCCGGACTATATCCTTTGGCCGGACTGTTGGACTATGAAGATACAAGATTGAAGACTTCGTCTCGTGTATGGATGGGACTCTACTTGGCGTGGAAGGCAAGCTAGGCAGTACGGATATGGATATCTCCTCATTTGTAATCGACCTTGTGTAACCCTAACCCTCTCCGCTGTCTATATAAACCGGAGGGTTTTAGTCTGTAGGACAACATACAATCATACCATAGGCTAGCTTGTAGGGTTTAGCCTCTCTGATCTCGTGGTAGATCAACTCTTGTAGTACTCATATCATCAAGAATAAGTCAAGCAGGACGTAGGGTTTTACCTCCATCAAGAGGGCCTGAACCTGGGTAAAACATCGTGTCCCCTGCTTCCTGTTACCATCCGCCTTAGACGCACAGTTCGGGACCCCCTACCCGAGATCCTCCGGTTTTGACACCGACATTGGTGCTTTCATTGAGAGTTCCTCTGTGTCATCGCCGTTAGGCTTGATGGCTCCTTTGATCATCGGTAGCGATGCAGTCCAGGGTAAGACTTTTCTCCCCGGACAAATCTTTGTATTCAGCGGCTTCGCACTATGGGCCAACTTGCTTGGCCATCTGGAGCAGATCGAAAATTACGCCCCTGGCCATCAGGTCAGATTTGGAAACTTAAACTACACGGCCGATGTCCACGGAGACTTGATCTTCGACGGATTCGAGCCCCTGCCGAGTGTGCCGCACGTTGTTGATGAGCATGATTTAGCTCTGCCATCGAACAATGTTCAGGAGATCGCACCGACAGCTGCTGTAACACCCTCGATGCGACTATATCTCCCACGTGTCGAGGCACGACTTAGAGGCATAATCGCATTGAAGGCATATGTCGCAAGTTAGGCAATCTTCACAACATCCCATGTAATATAGATAATAAAAGGGGAGATAACATAGTTGGTTTACACTCGCCACGTCAATCAAGTACATAAATAACATTACATCATCCAAACACTCATGGCCCAACTACGGCGCCAAAATAAAAGATAACCCAACAAGCGACACGGTCCCGATCACCCCCAACTGGGCATCACTACTGATCATCAGGAAAGGATACATAGTAACGTTGAGAGTCTTTGTCGAACTCCCACTTGAGCTCAAACGCGTCTCCTGGAGCGGAATCATCGGGCCCTGCATCTGGTGTAATAGTAATCTGTGAGCCATAGGGACTAAGCAATCTCGCACCCTCGCGATCAAGTATTTAAGCTTATAGGTAAGGCAAGGTACAAATATATGTGGAGCTGTGCCAAGCGACTAGCAAAATTTGGTGGCTAACTTATTCGCAAAAGAGAGCGAGAAGAGGAGGCAAAGCGCGAGCGAGAAACTAGAGAACAACCTACGCAAACATTACTCCAACACCGTGTCCACTTCCCGGACTCCACCGAGAAGAGGCCATCACGGTAACACACTCAGTTGATTCATTTTAATTAAGTTAAGGTTCAAGTTATCTACAACCGGACATTAACAAATTCCCATCTGCCCATAACCGCAGGCACGGCTTTCAAAAGTTCAAAACCCTGCAGGGGAGTCCCAACTTAGCCCATGACAAGCTCTCACGGTCAACTAAGGAATAGACCTCCTCCCAAGACGTTCCGATCAGACTCGGGATCTCGGTTCTTCAAGACACTTCGACAGGTTAAAACAAGACCAACAACACCGCCCGAATGTGCCGACAAATCCCGATAGGAGCTGCACATATCTCTTTCTCAGGGCACACTCAGATTGTCTTAGGTGCGGGTAGGCCAGCCCAGAGTTGCCCCTGGTGGCCACCGGCAGCTGACAGGTGGACCAACACTCAGAAGAGCACTGGCCCGGGGAGGTTTAAAATAAGATGACCATCGGGCTCCGGAAACCCAAGGGAAAAAGAGGCTAGGTGGCAAATGATAAAACCAAGGTTGGGCATTGCTGGAAAATCTTTAATCAAGGCGAACTATCAAGGGGTTCCCATTATAACCCAACCGCGTAAGGAACGCAAAATCCGGGAACATAACACCGATATGACGGAAACTAGGGCGGTAAGAGTGGAACAAAACACTAGGCGAGAGGCCGAGCCTTCCACCCTTTACCAAGTATATAGATGCATTAAGATAACATGGCAATATAATGATATCCCAACAAGTAAATAAATGTTCCAACAAGGAACGGCCTCCAATCTTCACCTACAACTAGCAACGCTATAAGAGGGGCTGAGCAAAGCGGTAACATAGCCAATCAACGGTTTGCTAGGACATGGTGGGTTAGGGTTTGACATGGAAATTTGGGAGGCTTGAAAGCAAGTGGTAGGCATCGTAGCATTGGCATAGCAAAAGAGCGAGCAATCTAGCATAGCAAAGATAGTAGTGATTTCGAGGGTATGATCATCTTGCCTGCACAGTTGTCAGAGTTGACTGGATCCTCGAAAGCAAACTCAACGGGCTCCTCGTTAGCGAGCTCGTCTCCCAGCTCTACCAAAACAAGACAAACAAGCAACAAGGACACAAATCAACCACGTGCAACTCAAACAACATGATGCAAAGATGATATGCTATGCGGGATGCGATGCGGGATGCATATGCAAGATATGACAGGAAATGCAAGAGCCTGGCCTCAACTTGGAAATTCAAGTGTGCCACTGGAAAAATGAGATGAAATCGCTTGAAAACGATATAAAGAACGCCGGAATCGGAGTTACGGTTTGGAAATGGCAAGCGATTCAAATATGACACCGGTCTACGATTTACAGCAAGTAGCCATCTAAATGCAATGAGAAGAACATGCTACAGCACCTAAAAATGACAACAAAATACATGGCAGGGATGCATTCATGATTCCTAACAAAAGTCTAGCACTGAGCTACGGCCAATTCATCCATTAACAGGTTCAAACAAGCATGGCCAAAATGCATATGGCAAACAGATTTCAGACTTAGTGAAATTAACACTTGTCTGGAATTTCAGATCAGGTAGCTCTCTTCGGAGCAACAAAACTACATGCTACAGGACCTGAACATGGCAAAGTAAAGCATGGCATGGAGATACTCAAAGAGCTTAACAAAGCATGAGGGAGAGGCGGCGCGAGGGGGCGGGCGCGCGCGGCCACGGTCGGGCGGCGATGCGGGCCGGGAGGGCCCGGCCTGGGCTACGGCGGACCCGCGCGGGTGGCGGCGCGGCGATGCGGTCTCGCGGGGCGCGGACCAACGGCGGAGCGCTACGTGGCGGCGGGGAGGCGGATCGGACACTGTCCGTCGGTGGCGATTTGTCCGGCGGGCGCGAGGATGAGTGGATCTAGGGTTTTCGGGGGGAAGGAGAAGGAGATTTTTCGGGGGATCTTTAAATAGGCATAGGAGGAGCTAGGAGAGTCCAAATGAGGTGCGATTTTCGGCCACGCGATCGTGATCGAACGCTCTAGGTGATGGAGAAGGCTTAGGTGGGTTTTGGACCAAATTGGAGGGGTGTTGGGCTGCAACACACACGAGGCCTTTTCGGTCCCTCGGTTAACCGTTGGAGTATCAAACGAAGTCCAAATGGTACGAAACTTGATAGGCGGTCTACCGGTAGTAAACCAAGGCCGCTTGGCAAGTCTCGGTCCAATCCGGAAATGTTTAATCCCCACACACGAAAGAAAGGTAGAAATGACCACCGGAGGAGAACGAAGCGCCGGAATGCAAAACGGACAACGGGGAAAATGCTCGAATGCATGAGAGGAACACGTATGCAAATGCAATGCACATGATGACATGATATGAGATGCATGACAATGACAACAACACACGGAGACAAAAACCCGAACCCAAGAAAATAAAATAACTTAATGCTGAAACGGCAAGAGTTGGAGTACAAATTGGGAAAGTTACATCCGGGGTGTTACAACTGCTCCGACCCTCAATTCAGAGCCTATCGCGCCATCTGAGGACGGAGGGATAGACCCCGCCACAGAGGCCGCACTCTCAGCGGCGATCGAGCCAAGGATCGACCTTACCCTTCACGAGAGTCGTGTTGCTAAACTGCCGGATCCTTCTCCGGTCATGGACTCCGAACCGCCTGCGCCCGTTCCTATTGAATCCGATTGGGCGCCGATCATGGAGTTTACCTCCGCGGATATTTTTCAGCACTCGCCCTTCGGCGACATACTAAACTCATTAAGGTCTCTCTCCTTGTCAGGAGGATCCTGGCCGAATTATGTCCGGCAGGATCGGGATGCGGATGACGAAGAACTTCGCCGCCCACCCACCACCCACTTAGTAGCCACTATCGATGACTTAACCGACATGCTCGACTTCGACTCCGAAGACATCGACGGTATGGACGACGATGCAGGAGACGAACAGGAACCACTGCCCACAGGGCATTGGACGCCCACTTCATCACATGACGTATACATGGTGGACACACCAAAAGAAAATGACGACGAGGAACGGAAGGACGCAACGAAGGGTTGTCCCCTCGAGAAGCAGTCAAAGCGGAGGCGTAAGCGCCGCTCCAAATCCCGCCTCGGCAGAAATAACGATCATATAGACCCAGCTTTAGAGAAGGGTGAACCATCACCGGACCACGGCAACACGGAGAATCAAACCGAACAACCTGACTCTGTCAAAGATAATAGTCCGGACGACATCACATCGGACAGACACCCGGAGCAACAGAATGCCCATCAAAGGCTTGTTGCCACCGTGAGGAGTCTAAAAAAGCAGAAGCAAAGGCTCAAAGCTACGCAAGACACACTCGGAATCAGATGGAGTAAAGTACTCAACACAGCAGAGAAGTACGGTGGTAATCGCCACACCAAGAGCTACCCGAAGCGTAAGTTGCTACCTGAATTCGATGAGGAGGCCTTAGATCCCCCGCAACCAAAAATTAAAACGACCATCTGGCTGGATAGTCGATCTCACGACCAACATAGAGCGGCAAACAACGCCGCATATAAGCCAATACGCTATCCACGCGAGGGCTCGCATCAAAAGGACGGCACAACCAGATCCATCTATGGACCACGCAAGCGCGCTCCAGCATACTATGCAACACAAAAAACATCCGAACATCACGGTACACCTAGATACAAGGGTGCCGCACACCCCCTATGTTTCACCGACGAAGTGCTGGACCACGAATTTCCAGAGGGATTCAAACCCGTAAACATAGAGGCATACGACGAAACAACAGACCCTGGGGTCTGGATTGAGGACTATATCCTCCATATCCATATGGCTCAAGGAGATGATCTCCATGCCATCAAGTACTTACCCCTCAAGCTCAAAGGGCCAGCTCGGCACTGGTTTAAAAGCCTCCCCGAAAGCTCCATTAGAAGCTGGGAAGAACTCGAAGACGCTTTTCGGGCAAATTTTCAAGGGACTTATGTCCGACCTCCGGATGCGGACGATTTGAGTCATATAACTCAACAGCCCAGAGAGTCAGCCCGAAAGCTTTGGAACAGGTTTCTTACTAAAAAGAACCAAATAGTCGACTGTCCGGACGCCGAAGCCTTGGCAACTTTTAAGCACAGCGTCCGAGACGAATGGCTTGCCAGACACCTCGGCCAAGAAAAGCCGAGAACAATGGCAGCATTAACAAGCCTCATGACCCGCTTTGCGCGGGCGAGGACAGTTGGCTAGCCCGATGCAGCACCAGTGACCCAAGTACATCCGAAGTTAGAGATGGAAACGGGAAATCACGACGCAGCAAAAATAATAAGTGCCGGAATAAAGAAGACATCCTGAAGAGAACGGCGGTAAACGCCGGATTCAGAAGCTCTCGGCCAGGTCAGCAAAAGCCGTCCTCTAAAGGCGCCAGACATGAACTGTCCAGCCTAAACAAAATTCTGGACCAAATATGTCAGATCCATAGCACCGCCGATAAACCTGCAAATCATACCCACAGAGAATGTTGTGTCTTCAAGAAGTCTGGCAAGCTCAGCGCCGAACATAAGGGGCAGGATACACCAAGCGAAGACGAGGATGAGCCTCGCAAGCAAAGCACTGGGGAACAGAAGAAATTTCCACCAGAAGTCAAAACAGTAAACGTATTACACGTGATAAAGGGGAGAAACAGAGCGGCACTCCCAGATAAATATGCCCAAGGGCCTATCACCGCGGAGTTCTGCCACTGGCCGTCTCAACCGATCACCTTCGACCATCAGGATTACTCGGCAAGTATCCGGCACGCAGGATGGGCTGCCTTGGTATTAGATCCAATAATTGACGGATACCACTTCACACGAGTCCTGATGGACGGTGGCAGCAGTCTAAACCTGATATATCAGGACACAATCCACAAAATGGGGATAGACCCAACGAAAATTTGCCACAGCAATACTACCTTTAAAGGAGTAACGCCAGGCCCAGGGGCTCATTGCATGGGCTCCCTGCTACTAGAGGTTATATTCGGATTCCCCGATAACTTCCGTAGCGAAAATTTAACCTTCCACACTTCTCTGTTCCAAAGTGGCTATCAAGCACTACTTGGACGCGAAGCTTTCGCTCGCTTTAATGCAATACTGCATTACGCTTCCCTCACGCTTAAGATGCCCGGTCCACGTGGCATCATTACAGTAAATGGAAATATTGAGCGATCCCTGCGCACCGAAGATAGTGCGGCTGCCTTGGCAGCTGAGGGAGTCCTGGATTAGGGGGTGTTCGGATAGCCGAACTATACCTTCAGCCGGACTCCTGGACTATGAAGATACAAGATTGAAGACTCCGTCCCGTGTCCGGAAGGGACTTTCCTTGGCGTGAAAGGCAAGCTTGGCGATATGGATGTTCAGATCTCCTACCATTGTAACCGACTCTATGTAACCCTAACCCTCTCTGGTGTCTATATAAACCGGAGGGTTTTAGTCTGTAGGACAACATACACATCAACAATCATACCATAGGCTAGCTTCTAGGGTTTAGCCTCTCTGATCTCGTGGTAGATCTACTCTTGTACTACCCATATCATCAATATTAATCAAGCAGGACGTAGGGTTTTACCTCCATCGAGAGGGCCCGAACCTGGGTAAAACTTCGTGTCCCTTGCCTCCTGTTACCATCGGGCCTAGACGCACAGTTCAGGACCCCCTACCCGAGATCCGCCGGTTTTGACACCGACATTGGTGCTTTCATTGAGAGTTCCTCTGTGCCGTCGCCGTTAGGCCCGATGGCTCCTACGATCATCAATGGAGATGCAGTCTAGGGTGAGACCTTCCTCCCCGGACAGATCTTCGTCTTTGGCGGCTTCGCACTGCGGGCCAATACACTTGGCCATCTAGAGAAGATCGAAAGCTACGCCCCTGGCCGTCAGGTCAGATTCAGAAGTTTAAACTACACGACTGACATCCGCGGGGACTTGATCTTCGACGGATTCGAACCACTGCCGAGCGTGCCGCACTGTCATGACGAGCATGATCTAACTCTGCCGCCGAACGGTGCCCTGGAGGCCGCACCCGCACCGGCTCTGACCCTTAGTTCGGAGTCAACTGCGCCGATCGAGGATGGGCGGTTGGACGCCACCTCAGGGGCTGCGATCCAAACGGCGATTGAGCCGAACACCAGCCCCGTACTCTGCGAGGCTCGTGACTCCAAGGAGCCGGACTCCTCTCCAGACTCCGAACCCTCTGCGCCCCTGCCAGTCGAATCCGATTGGGCGCTGATCATGGAGTTCACTGCCGCAGACATCTTTCAGCACTCACCTTTGAGCGATATCCTGAAGTCACTGAAGTCTCTCTCTTTATCAGGAGAGCCCTGGCCGGACTACGGTCAGCAAGGTAGGGGTACGGACGATGAAGAAATTCAAAACCCACCCACCACCCACTTTGTAGCCACTGTCGACGACTTAACAGACATGCTCGACTTCGACTCCGAAGACATTGACGGTATGGACGCCGATGAAGGAGATGATGAAGAACCAGCGCCTACTAGGCCCTGGAAAGCCACCTCGTCATATGACATATACATGGTGGACACCCCAAAAGAGGGAGAGGGCGATGGAACGGCGGAGGATGACCCCTCCAAGAAACAGCCCAAGCGTCGGCGTCAGCAGCGCCGCTCAAAATCTCGCCAACACAAGAACGGTGATTCCAGCACGGGAGATAATAATACTCCGGAGAGTGCCGAAGAAAACCCCCTCCATCAAGGTTTAGCACAGGAGGATGGAGAAACCAGCCCTCATGAGAGAGCGGCAGACAGAGAGGTCGAGGACGATAATTATATGCCTCCCTCCAAAGACGAGGCAAGCCTTAACGATGACGAATTCGTCGTGCCAGAGGATCCCGTTGAGCAAAAGCGTTTCCAAGGCATGCTTATGGCCACGGCAAGAAGCCTCAAGAAAAAACAGCAATAGCTCAGAGCTGATCAAGATTTGCTGGTTGACAGATGGACTGAAGTCCTTGCGGCCGAAGAGCATAAACTCGAACGCCCCTCCAAGAGTTACCCAAAGCGCAAGTTGCTACCACGATTAGAGGAGGAAGCACTTGATGCGGCCGAACGGCCACCTCGTGGCCGCGACAGAGAGGCCTCCTGGCCCTCCACTCAAGCCGCACCCCGTACCAAGGCACGGGAATATGCGCCGGACTTACGAGACATGTTGGAGGATAAGGCAAGGCAAACACGATCGATCTACGGATCGCGTGGGCACCCGACGGCTCGAGACGGTAACCGTCACGCCGGCCACAAATTCGGCAGGGCTGAACACAGTAGACAAAGCTCATTGGAGCTACGTCATGATATCACCCAGTACAGAGGCGCCGCACACCCACTGTGCTTTACAGACGAAATAATGGATCATCAAATCCCCGAGGGTTTCAAACCCGTAAACATCGAATCATATGATGGCACAACAGACCCTGCGGTATGGATCGAGGATTATCTCCTTCATATCCACATGGCCCGCGGCGACGATTTTCACGCCATCAAATACCTCCCACTCAAGCTTAAAGGACCAGCTCGGCATTGGCTCAACAGCTTGCCAACAGGATCAATTAGTTGTTGGGAGGACCTGGAAGCCGCATTCCTCGACAATTTCCAAGGCACCTATGTGCGACTCCCAGACGCCGATGACCTAAGTCACGTAATCCAACAGCCAGAGGAATCGGCCAGACAATTCTGGACACGGTTCCTAACAAAGAAAAATCAAATAGTCGACTGTCCGGACACTGAGGCCCTAGCAGCCTTCAAGCACAATATCCGTGACGAGTGGCTGGCCCGGCACCTCGGACAGGAAAAGCCAAAATCTATGGCAGCACTCATGACCCGCTTTTGCGTGGGAGAAGACAACTGGCTCGCTCGTAGCAACAATATGACCAAGAACCCTGGTAGTTCGGACACCAGGGACATTAGTGGCAGGTCGCGTTGCAAGAAGCAGAAGCGCCGCATTAACAGCGACAATGCTGAGGATACGGCAGTTAATGCCGGATTCAGAGGCTCTAAATCCGGTCAGCATAAGAAGCCATTCAAAAGGAATCCTAGGGGCCCGTCCAGCTTGGACCGAATACTCGACCACTTGTGCCAAATACATGGCACCCCTGAAAAGCCGGCCAATCACACCAACAGGGATTATTGGGTGTTCAAGCAGGCAGGCAAGCTAAGCGCCGACAATGAAGACAAGGGGCTGCATAGCGATGACGACGAGGAGCCCCGGCCGCCGAACAACAATGGACAGAAGTGTTTTCCCCCACAAGTGCGTACGGTGAACATGATATACGCCACCCACGTCCCCAAAAGGGAGCGGAAGCGCGCATTGAGGGACGTATACGCGGTAGAGCCAGTCGCCCCAAAGTTCAACCCAAGGTCCTCCTGCCCGATCACCTTTGATCGAAGAGACCATCCCACTAGCATCCGTCATGGCGGATTTGCCGCATTGGTTCTAGACCCAATTATTGACGGATTTCATCTCACTAGAGTCCTCATGGACAGCGGCAGCAGCCTGAACCTGCTTTACCAGGATACAGTGCGAAAAATGGGCATCGATCCCTCGAGGATTAATCCCACCAAAATGACCTTTAAAGGCGTAATACCAGGTGTAGAGGCCAACTGTACAAGCTCAGTCACACTTGAAGTGTTCTTCGGATCCCTGGATAATTTTCGAAGCGAGGAATTGGTCTTCGACATAGTCCCATTCCGCAGTGGCTATCATGCACTGCTCGGACGAACCGCATTCGCCAAATTCAATGCGGTACCGCACTATGCATACCTTAATCTCAAGATGCCAGGCCCTCGTGGAGTAATTACGGTCAATGGAAACACCGAACGCTCCCTCCGAATGGAGGAGCACACGGCGGCCCTTGCAGCGGAAGTACAAAGCGGCCTCTCCAGGCAGTTCTCCAGTCCGGCCATTAAACGTCCGGACATCGTCAAGCGCACCCGGAGTAACCTACAACAAGACCTCCTGGCACGTTCCGAGTAGGCGTAGCAATGCGGCCCCAACCCCAACCCTCGCAAAAAGGTGACGCCAGTACTTTGCGTCCATAACTACGCTCTGGAAATACCATGGGCATAGGGGGAGGGGCACCATCACGGCATGCCCAAAACACGGCTTAAACCGCACCAGGGGCTGCCGATTCTTTACTTTTCTCTTACTTCCAGGACTCTACTCTTCGGAAGGCCTGTTCGGCAGTTCAATTGCCGCACAAACGATGCAAGGACCAGGGAAGCAGACAAGCCATGCCACATTACGGAAATCCCAGGTGGTCTCTATCATGAGCAGTATACCTGTTTCGCATACTATTCCGCAGCTTGCCCCTGGAGAAGACATGTCAAATAGTTCAACTTTTCGTTTATCGCATTACTTGTATCGTTCTGCTTTGATCGCAGCTATTTTTAATAAACAATGCATAGCTTTTGTCTATTTTTTGCATTATCTTTTTATAAATAAATGTTCCTTAACGACATGTTGCACCCGTACAACTTGGTACGGCCAAAATACGCCAGGGGCTTTTAGCACCCCTCAATATGGTGTGAGAAGTCCGAACACTTTCACAAGTGCGGCACCCCGAACTTATAGCACTATATGCATCAGCTCCGAATAATGTCTTGGGTCAATAGTTGGGTTTGCCCGGCTCCTATGTTTTGGTGCCTTACGTTCCGCTATATCGGCTAAGGTAGCACTAGGAGAACCACTGCGATTGTGCCCCAGTTGAGCTGGGCCGAGCACCTCAGTGGAGAAAGCTAAAACTGACTGTAATGATGAAGCGAGAGCTGGTCGCTATTCGAGAGGTTTTTTTGAGTCCCTAAAGACTTATGCCGCTTAGGGCGAAGAGTCGGCTCTGTCCGGCCAAGGCGTGGATAACGCCCCGAACTCGGTCTTCCGAATACTAGGGGCTTCGCCGAAATTTAAAATTATAGAATTCTATGGCTAAGTGAGAGTGTTCACGCATTATAGTCAGATTGCCTCGTTCGTTGGGCTGAGCGCCTCCCTCAAAGGACCCAAATATGGGAAAAAGAGCGCCCAGGTTTATCCCCGAACACCCCAGCACTAGCGGCAAGGGGGCAGAAGCCGATGACTCGCCATCTCTCAGTATTGATAAACAGCCGCACAGAAGGTAATATTTTAAATTCAAGCAGCATTGCTCAGCGCATATGAACAAGTTTTCAGCGCACAGGACAAACACGAGCGAGTTTTACTCAAAAATTACATCCCTAGTACATTCATCCGCCACAAGGCGGGCACCCTTCAGAACATCCTTATAGTAATTTTCGGGCTTGCGATGCTCTTTCCCCGCTGGTGGCCCGTCCTTCACAAGCTTCTCCACATCCAGCCTGCCCCAGTGCACCTTAGCACGGGCAAAGGCCCTACGGGCACCTTCAATATAGACGGAGCGCTTGATGACTTCGAGCCTTGGACAGGCCTCCACCAGCTGCCGCACCAGCCCGAAATAGCTCCTAGGCAGAGCCTCTCCAGGCCACAGCCGAACTAGGAGGCCCTTCATGGTCAGTTCGGCCGCCTTGTGGAGCTCGACTAGTTGCTTCAGCTGGTCGCTCAGGGGCACGGGGTGTCCAGCCTTAGCATACTGAGACCAGAACACCTTCTCCGTCGAGCTGCCCTCCTCGGCTCGATAGAATGCGGTGGCGTCGGATACACTCCGGGGAAGATCTGCAAATGCCCCTGGAGAGCTCCGGATTCGGGTAAGTATCAAGTAACTCACGTTTACGTGTTTACTTTGCATAAAGAATGCCTTACCCGCCGCTATCTTCTTCACCTCATCCAACTCCTGGAGGGTCTTCTGGGATTCGGTCTTGGCAGACTTGGCATTTTCAATAGCCGCTGCGAGCTCGGACGCTCGCGTCTATGAGTCAAGCTCCAAACTCTCATGTTTCTTCGTTAGAACCTGGAGCTCTGGCCGCACCTTGCCAACCTCAGCCTCATACCTCTCCCGCTCGGTGCGCTCCGCGGCCGCACTCTTCTTGGCCTCGAGCAGCGCTTGCTTAAGGGTCGCCACCTCAGATGTGGCCCCTACAATAGCCATGTTAATCCTGTCATTTCTTGCAATTGCACCTTTTTTATATATACATATTCAACCAAGGTATTTCTTACCTTCATTGTCCTCGAGCTGCTTCTTGGCATGCTCGAGCTCTTGCTCGGACCTTTCGAGGTCCTGCTTTAGCGTGACCACTTTCGCAGTCAGTGCGGCAGACGCAAGCAGAGTAGCCTGCACATGCATATTGACTCATTTTTGTTAGACTCCTGCGAATTCTGTTTGATCCTCTATTCGGTTTTTCTTCCCAAAGGCCAAACAGAGCATCAGGGGCTACTGTCTATGCGGTACTATTATTTACACTTTCTTTACTTACCTCGAAGCCTGTCAAAAGGCTAGTACAAGCTTCAATCAGTCCGTTTTTTGCGGACTGAACCTTCTGGACCACCGCACTCATAATAGTGTGGTGCTCCTCGTCGATGGAGGTGCCTTGGAGCGCCTCCAGCATATTGTCTGGCGCCTCCGGTTGGACGGAGGCCGCCGGCACGGTGGACTTGCTCCTCTTGGAAGGAGGTCCCCCGCCGGACTCCGGAACCTTTGAAGGTTCCGGAGCGGTGTCCGTCCTAGAGCCGGACTTGGAGCCCTGGGGGGTTTCATCCCCCTTACTCCTGGAGTCCGGGAGGTCGCCTCGTGGCGCCTCCAAGACCACCTCCTCCCGGATTGGAACCTGTTGGGACAACACTTCGGTGTCGTCCGTAGGGTGGGGGGAGGAAGCCGTCGGAAGTGAGTTCACGTCCGACGAGTCCAGTGAGCCGCTCGATGACGCGTCGAGACGGTCTTTGGGTGGGCTGCATAAACACATTCGACATAAGGGAAAGCTGTGTAATAAATGAATACTATGAATTACTCAGGTATCCGGATACTTATGATTTTGCCAGGGGCTTGGCCCTGGGCTGCCACTCGTCTCCGTCGTCGTCGGCGTCGGCAGAGTAGTCCGGAGGAAGGGTTTTCCCCTTCTTGGACCCTCCGGCCTCCTCAGAGAGGGCGGCCTTCCTTTTCTTCTCTCCTCCCGCTGGAGGGGTAGAGGTTTCTTCTTCTTCCTCCTCGTCTTCGCGAGAGGAAGGCGCTTCGGGACCGTCGGATGATGAATCCGACACCTCCTGGTGCCGGGCGCTCTTTCGAGTCCCCGTGGCCCTTTTCGTGGCCTTCTTCTCCGCCACCACATAGGGCGCCGGAACCAACAGCCTCGCCAAGCGAGCGTCCGCTGGGCCATTGGGCAAAGGGGCCAGACAGTTGATCTGTCCGGACGTCACCTGCCAATCCTATCAGAGGAAAGGGAGCTTAGATCCCGCATAGAGTCAAACTATGGAAAACTGATACCCTGTAAAAGGAAAAAACAGCTTACCACGAGCGCGTGACGCTGCGCGCTAAATCCGCGATCCTCGGTAGCGGATGCAGGAGCCTCGGCGCCCTTGAAAAGCATCCTCCAGGCATCTTCGTACGTCGTGTCGAAGAGCCTGTTTAGAGTTTGATGTTGTGCCGGGTCGAACTCCCACAGATTGAAGGCCTGTTGTTGACACGGGAGGATCAGGCGGATGAGCATAACCTGGACGACGTTGACAAGCTTGAGCTTCTTGTCCACCAGGGTTTGGATGCATGTTTGGAGTCCGGTCAGCTCTCCTTTTTTACCCCAAGACAGGCATGTCTCCTTCCAGGAGGTGAGCCGCGTAGGGGGGGCGGATCGAAACTCAGGGGGTGCGACCCATTCGGTGTCGCGCGGCTCGGTGACGTAAAACCACCATGATTGCCACCCCTTCAGGGTCTCCACAAAGGAGCCCTCGAGCCACAAGATGTTAGCCATCTTGCCAACCATGGCACCGCCGCACTCCGCCTGGCTGCCGCACACCACCTTTGGCTTGACGTTGAAAGTCTTAAGCCATAGGCCGAAATGGGGGCGGATGCGGAGGAACGCCTCGCACACGACGATGAATGCCGAGATGTTGAGGACGAAGTTCGGGGCCAGATCGTGGAAATCCAGGCCATAGTAGAACATGAGCCCCCGGACAAATGGATGCAGAGGGAAGCCCAGTCCGTGGAGGAAATGGGGGAGGAATACCACCCTCTCATTGGGCCCGGGAGTGGGGATGAGCTGCCCCTTTTCGGGAAGCCGGTGCACGATGTCGCTAGCCAGATATCCGGCCTTCCTCAGCTTTTTGATGTGTCCCTCCGTGACGGAGAAGACCATCCACTTGCCTCCCGCTCCGGACATGACTGGAGAAGGTTGAGGTGGTAGTGCGGACTTGGGCGCTGGAGCTCGAGTGCGCAAGAATGGATAGGCAAAGGAGGAAGAAGGCGTGGGTGAAAAGGTGGATCCTTATCCCCTTATATGGGTGGACGCAACTACGTGTCCCCACCAGCCTGGTAAAACTCGCTTATCTCCAAGCGCCGTAATCAATGGCGCGGTTGGGTTACCCACGCCCGTATTGATGAGAATCCCGGAATAAGGGGACACGATCTCTGCTTTAACAAGATGTGCCAAGGAAACCGCCTCGCATAACGCGCTAAGATGGGATAGTAAAACGGTTCGAGTAAAAGCTTGGCCATGGTGTGATGTCACACTACGGAGTACGTCAGCAGATTAGATTTGTGTAAATATTATTCTCTCTATGGCAATATGTGGAAACTTATGCAGAGCCGGACACTATCTTTGTGTTCAAAATCTTCTATGAAGTACTTGGAGGAGGAACCCGCCTTGCAATGCCGAAGACAATCTGCGCGCCGGACTCGTCGTCATTGAAGCCTGGTTCAGGGGCTACTGAGGGAGTCCTGGATTAGGGGGTGTTCGAATAGCCGAACTATACCTTCAGCCGGACTCCTGGACTATGAAGATACAAGATTGAAGACTCCGTCCCGTGTCCGGAAGGGACTTTCCTTGGCGTGAAAGGCAAGCTTGGTGATACGGATGTTCAGGTCTCCTACCATTGTAACCGACTCTATGTAACCCTAACCCTCTCCGGTGTCTATATAAACCGGAGGGTTTTAGTCCGTAGGACAACATACACATCAACAATCATACCATAGGCTAGCTTCTAGGGTTTAGCCTCTCTGATCTCGTGGTAGATCTACTCTTGTACTACCCATATCATCAATATTAATCAAGCAGGACATAGGGTTTTACCTCCATCGAGAGGGCCTGAACCTGGGTAAAACTTTGTGTCCCTTGCCTCCTGTTACCATCCGGCCTAGACGCACAGTTCGGGACCCCCTACCCGAGATCCGCCGGTTTTAACACCGACAGCAGCCGCACACTAAAACGGCCTCACCAACTAAAGCATTCGATAGGTCGTCAAGACCATGGACACGGTTAGACGAGTCTGGCGCAGCTATATGTAATTCATACAGGTTTGATTGCCATACCCGTATTACAAATACAAGGGGCTCAACGAGCGCATACAAGTGGCAACTTTTACTCATCTTCAATTGAACATGGTTTCTTTAAACCTACCTTTTTGCACGACAACTTTTCACCTAAGTTCCTCTCTTTTACAGATGACCATCGTGCTACACCCGTCCAGGATACGGCACAACAGAGACACAGGCGCAGATGTGCAGTAGGGACCCGTTCCAAGGATTCTTTTTAGATTAAGACCATGCGTCAACCTTTTTTACCGTCTCTTGTTGATACACATCCCTCGGATTCTCAGTACAATTGAGAAGGATGCTGACGTCTTGGCATGTGGCCACGTCAGAGTAATGCACGTACCTGGACACCAGGGGCTTCTTACAAAGGGCACTATTCAGGCCCACAATAAAGACCGAATACCTTAGGCAGTGTTCGGCATCGCGAGTTTGGCCTTATATGCATCAGCTCCGAATCATGTCTTTGGTCAAATGTTGGGTTTGCCCGGCTCCTGTGTTTTGCTGCCTTACGTTCCGCTCTATCGGCTAAGGCGGCACCAGGAGAACTACTGCGATTGTGCCCTGGTTCATCCGGACGAGCACCTCAGTAGAGAAAGCCGAAAACTGACTGTCATGATATAGCGTGAGACTGGTCAACCAGTCGATGACCTATCGGAATCTTAGAATTCCTCCGCCTTAACGAAGGTCCGTTTCCCGGCCAGGCATGTACGCACCACGAATTCAGGTGAGTGCGGAGCCACCAGGGGCTATATAGTAGCCCCACTGTCAAACTCCTCTAGCTAAGTGAAAGTGTTAAAGCATTATAGTCCGGTTGCCTAGTTCGCTGCGCTATCACCTCCTTAATAGGACCAAGACGTGGGATTAAGTGTGAACACGCATCTTCTGCGAACACCCCGCATTATATGCGTGGGGGCTGAAGCCGACGACTGCAATCTTTCAGGATATACATATATATACGTAAACGGCCACACAAGAGGCATCATATTACTTTCGGGCAAAAGTATAAATACAGCCTTGATAAATTTAACAAAAACATTGTTTTTACAATGGGAATACATGTCACTCAAACATAATATTCTTCGAGCACTGGGCCTCTATCAAACGAGCACCCTCAAGAACTTCTTCAAAATAGTGCTCGGCAGCCACTCGGCCTATGGCCGAACCCTGCACCGCAATAGTGGTAGCATCCATCTCCGCCCAGTATGCTTTGACACAGGAAAGGGCCATTCGCGAGCCCTCTATGCACGCCGACCTCTTCATCGCATTGATGCGCGGCACCGCACCAAGGAACTGTTGCACCAGGCTAAAATAGATGTTCGGCTTTGGCCTTTCTGGCCACAGTTGATCCACGACAGACCTCATGGCGAGTCCGGACAACCTATTGAGTTCGGCCCATTCGGCTAGCTGATCAGTCAATGGAAGCGGACGCTCTGGAACTTTAAACTGTGACCAGAACAGCTTGTCCACTTCACGATATGTTTGATCTTGGAAGTGCCGCATCGACAGCGCTCGCCGCCAAGTCCATATATGCCTCTACCGAACTCCACAGCCGATCCAGAGGGGCATACCGCAGATCTCCGAACTTCCTTCGCAGCATAAAGGGCTTCCCAGCCGCAATATCCCCGGCTTCACGCAGTTCCTCCTTCTTCGCTCTCATGGCAGAGCGGGTGTCCTTGGTCGCCATTGTGGCCTTCTCAAGGTCCGTCGCCCTCGCCCGGTTTTCTTCTTCGAGGAACTGGCAACGGTCGGCAGTGTCTTTTAACTTTACAGCCACCTTGGCCATTTTATCTTTGCTCTCGCAGTGTGCAGCCTTTTCGGCTCTTAACTCTTCGGCCGCCTTTAAAGCGTCCGCATTACTAATCCTTGTTCATTCTTTGGCTCGGGCAAGCTCTGCCCGAAGGGTCTCCACGGTGGCAGCTCCGTCTGTAGTCATAACATATTAAAGATACTGGCATCACGCTGCCCTTACTATGTGACATTCACCAGAAAACATTACTTACCCTGTGCCTCGTCAAGCCGCTTTTTAACAAGCTCGATGTCGGCATCTGCCGCATCCAGTTGCCGCTTTAGTTCGGAAAACTCATTAGTCCGGCTAGCCACCAGAGCTTCCACCACCTGCACATAAAGCGGTATGGTTATTACCTGGGACTACGATCCTCTGTTTGCCGCCGTCCTCGGCGACAACCAGAGTCTCAGGGGCTACTATCTACACAGGGCACACCTAAAAATGTGCGGTACTATCACAAATGTATATCATTTCACGTACCTCAAAACCCGTCAGTAGACTCATAAAGGCTTCATGCAACCCGCTTTCGGCGGACAAAATCCTTTCAATCACCGTACCCATGAATGTACGGTATTCTTCTGAGATAGTTGCTCGCTCTAGCAGATCCCTTAGTGCGTCCGACCACATACCAAACGGTGCCAGATTCTTTCGGTTGCTCTCTTCAAGAGCCAGATGCTAGGGACTTCGGGTGACCATAGGAATATCTTTTGGCCTCACCTGATCTGGTGAGGCCCTCCGTGACGACACTTCAAGGTCGCCCACTTCTTGAGCGGAGGAGTCCGGGGGAGGCGTTTCGCTCTCCATCATCTCCGGAAGAAGATCCCCCGAAGACAAGCTCTGCTGAGAAGGGCTAAGATCCGAACTGCAAGATAAATGCTTCAGTTATTTTCCTCAGAGGTAAGGTAGTATATCTTCACTATTAAAGTACTTTTTTATTACTTACAGCTCATTAGAGGGCTGATCCCCGCACGGACTTTGTGCGGCAAGAGCACCCTCCAAGGCAGGACCCTCTGGTGGAGATTTCTTCTCCCGTTTGGAAACCTTGGTTTTCGGATCTTCAGAGGTAGTCCTCTTCCTTCCCCGGGGTGAGAGAATGTCAGATTCCTCCCCTTGGTTATCCTCCCTCACAGAGGCGCTCGTTCCCTCGGTCGGAATAGGTAGCGGTGGAGGCCCGCTTTCGCCCTCTTTATTCCCCCCTTCATCTTCCTTTTAGGGCATCGGGCAAGGTGCTGGCTCGAGCATCTTCTACAGCACCGGATTGTCCAAGCCTTCAGGAAGGGGGGCCGAACACCGGATCACCTTCGCCTTTGTTATCCAGTCCTGGTCAAAGAGCGACTCTTCAGAATGATGTTATGATAAATAAAAGACAGTGTGTTCGGCTAGAGGATTACTTACTTGGGCCGCGGTGCGGTTGCTGCTCGGGCCCATGTTCTCGGTGGTGTCCGGACACTCTATTTGGGTTCCGAAGAATGATTTATAAATCTCCTCATGCGTCAGGCCGAGGAAATTCTGAATACTGCACGGTCCTTCTGGGTTGAACTCCCACATGCGGAGGGGCCGGCGTTTGCAAGGCTGGACTCGACGAACCAGCATGACTTGCACCACGTAACCAGACTGAAATCTCCTTCGAAGAGATCTTGAATGCGGCTTTGCAGTATGGGCACGTCCTTGGCTGGACCCCAGCTCAGCCCTCTGCTAATCCATGACATCAGTTGTGGTGGAGGGCCCAAGCGGAAAGCAGGGGCAGCCACCCACTTGGCACTTCTGGGAGCTGTGATGTAAAACCACTCCCGTTGCCATAATCCAGACACCTCTGGAAAGGAACCCTTTGGCCATGGAGCTCCAGCGATCTTGCTTATTAATGCGCCTCCGCATGCTACATGCTGCCCCTCGACCATCTTCGGCTTCACGTCAAAGGTCTTGAGCCACAGGCCGAAGTGAGGGGTAATGCGGAGGAAGGCCTCACATACGACAATAAATGCCAAGATGTAGAGAAAGGAGTCCGGGGCTAGATCGTGGAAATCTAGCCCGTAATAGAACATCAAACCCCTAACGAAGGGATCCAGAGTGAGGCCTAGACCTCGGAGGAAGTGGGAGATGAACACAACGTTCTCGTTGGGTTCGGGAGTAGGGACGACATGCCCTCGGGCAGGTAAACCTCGGCGGTCAGGTATCTGGCCTCCCTCAACTTCTTGATATCCTCTTCCATAATGGAGGAGGGCATCCACCGGCCTTGAAGGCTAGATCCGGACATGGTTGAAGGTCCGAAGCACCTGACCTGGGCTTTGGGTGTTAGAACTCGAGGCGGGGGAAGGATTCGATTGAGCACGGGAGGGAAAAAAGTAAAAGCCTTGTCCCTTTATAAAGAGGGTGAATATCAAGCGTCCTCCTAGTGGCCGTTTGGGACTTGCCTAAAATCTAGGAGTCCTAGGCATGGTTGGGTTACCCACGACCGTATTGATGAGAATCCCGTAATTAGGGGAACACGATCTCTGCTTTGACAAGACGTGTCAAAAAACTCCCTCGCGTTATGTGCGGGGCTAGTTAAAGGAAATGGTTCGAATAATCACCGGGCCATGGCTTAATGTCATGTGGCCAAAATGTGTCAGCAGATTAGATTTGTGGAAATATTATTCTCTCTGTGGAGATATGTGGAACTTGTTTTGCAGGGTCGGACACTATCCTTTTATTTGAACTCTTCTGTGGTATATCCGAAGGAGGAACCCGCCTTGCAATGCCGAAGACAACACTGCGCGTCGGACTCATCGTCATTGAAGCCTGGTTCAGGGGCTACTGAGGGAGTCCGGGATTAGCGGTCTCCGGACAGCCGGACTATATCCTTTGGCCGGACTGTTGGACTATGAAGATACAAGATTGAAGACTTCTTCTCGTGTCCGGATGGGACTCTACTTGGCGTGGAAGGCAAGCTAGGCAGTACGGATATGGATATCTCCTCCTTTGTAACCGACCTTGTGTAACCCTAACCCTCTCCGGTGTCTATATAAACCAGAGGGTTTTAGTCCGTAGGACAACATACAATCATACCATAGGCTAGCTTCTAGGGTTTAGCCTCTCCAATCTCGTGGTAGATCAACTCTTGTAGTACTCATATCATCAAGAATAAATCAAGCAGGACGTAGGGTTTTACCTCCATCAAGAGGGCCCGAACCTGGGCAAAACATCGTGTCCTATGTCTCCTGTTACCATCCGCCTTAGATGCACAGTTCGGGACCCCCTACCCGAGATCCGCCGGTTCTGACACCGACATCCTCCATTTTGCAGCTGTAGAACTTATTGGAGACTTCATATCTCTCAAACCGGACATTTGCTTGAAATATTAACTTCAACTCCTGGAACATCTCATATGCTCCATGATGTTCAAAACGTCGTTGAAGTCCCGGTTCTAAGCCGCAAAGCATGGCACACTGAACTATCAAGTAGTCATCAGCTATGCTCTGCCAGGTGTTCACAACATCTGGCGTTGCTCCTGCAGCGGGTTTGTCACCTAGCGGTGCTTCCAAGACGTAATTCTTCTGTGCAGCAATGAGGATAATCCTCAAGTTATGGACCTAGTCCGTGTAATTGCTACCATCATCTTTCAACTTAGCTTTCTCTAGGAACACATTAAAATTCAACGGAACAACAGCACGGGCCATCAATCTACAACAACATAGACATGCAAAATACTATCAGGTACTAAGATCATGATAAATTAAAGTCATCTAGTTAGGCATCATAATCAATTTGATAGCACACTAAGTGTTCCTCTAGTATTCAGGAGTTTCATAATCTCATAGTCATAGGAACATGTATAAGTTATGAAGAAAGCAATAGCAATAAACTAAACGATCATTGTGCTAAGCTAACGGATTGGTCAAGTCAATCACATCATTGTCTAATGATGTGATCCCGTTTATCAAATGACAACTCTTTGTCCATGGCCAGGAAACTTAACCATCTTTGATCAACAAGCTAGTCAAGTAGAGGCATACTAGTGACACTCTGTATGTCTATGTATTCACACATGTACTAAGTTTCCGGTTAATACAATTCTACCATGAATAATAAACATTTATCATGATATAAGGAAATATAAATAACAACTTTATTATTGCCTCTAGGGCATATTTCCTTCAGTCTCCCACTTGCACTAGAGTCAATAATCTAGATTACATTGTAATGATTCTAAAACCCATGGAGTCTTGGTGCTGATCATGTTTTGCTCATGAGAGAGGCTTAGTCAATGGGTCTGCAACATTCAGATCCGTATGTATCTTGCAAATCTCTATGTCTCCCTCCTTCACTTGATCGCGGATGGAAATGAAGCGTCTCTTGATTTGCTCGGTTCTCTTGTCAAATCTGGATTCCTTTGCCAAGGCAATTGCACCAGTATTGTCACAAAAGAGTTTCATTGGACCTGATGCACTAGGTATTACACCTATATCGAACATGAACTCCTTCATCCAGACTCCTTCATTTGCTGCTTCCGAAGCAGCTATGTACTCTGCTTCGCATGTAGATCCCGCCACGACGCTCTGCTTGGAACTGCACCAACTGACAGCTCCACCATTTAATAAAAATATGTATCCAGTTTTTGACCTAGAGTCATCCGGATCAGTGTCAAATCTTGCATCGGCGTAACCGTTTACGACGAGCTCTTTGTCACCTCCATAAACGAGAAACATATCCTTAGTCCTTTTCAGGTATTTCAGGATGTTCTTGACCGCTGTCTAGTGATCCACTCCTGGATTACTTTGGTACCTCCCTGCTAAACTAATAGCAAGGCACACATCAGGTCTGGTACACAGCATTGCATACATGATAGAACCTATGGCTGAAGCATAGGGAATGACTTTCATTTTCTCTCTATCTTCTATAGTGGTCGGGCATTGAGTCTGACTCAACTTCACACCTTGTAACACAGGCAAGAACCCTTTCTTTGCTTGATCCATTTTGAACTTCTTCAAAACTTTATCAAGGTATGTGCTTTGTGAAAGTCCAATTAAGCGTCTTGATCTATCTCTATAGGTCTTGATGCCCAATATATAGGCAGCTTCACCGAGGTCTTTCATTGAAAAATTCTTATTCAAGTATCCTTTTATGCTATTCAGAAATTCAGTATCATTTCCGATCAACAATATGTCATCCACATATAATATCAGAAATGCTATAGAGCTCCCACTCACTTTCTTGTAAATACAGGTTTCTCCAAAAGTCTATATAAAACCATATGCTTTGATCAGACTTCAAAGCGTATATTCCAACTCCAAGAGGCTTGCACCAGTCCATAAATGGATCGTTGGAGCTTGCACACTTTGTTAGCACCTTTTGGATCGACAAAACCTTCTGGTTGCATCATATACAACTATTCTTTTAGGTATCCATTAAGGAATGCAGTTTTGACATCCATTTGCCAAATTTCATAATCATAAAATGTGGCAATTGCTAACATGATTCGGACGGACTTAAGCATCGCTATGGGTGAGAAGGTCTCATCATAGTCAACTCCTTGAACTTGTCGAAAACCTTTCGCAACAAGTCGAGCTTTGTAGACAGTAACATTACCGTCAGCGTTAGTCTTCTTCTTGAAGATCCATTTATTCTCTGTGGCCTGCTGATCAACGAGCAAGTCAACCAAAGTCCACACTTTGTTCTCATACATGGAACCCATCTCAGATTTCATGGCCTGAAGCCATTTTGCGGAATCTAGGCTCATCATCGCTTCCTCATAGTTTGTAGGTTCGTCATTGTCAAGTAACATGACCTCCAGAACAGGATTACCATACCACGCTGGTGCAGATCTTACTCTGGTTGACCTACGAGGTTCGGTAGTAACTTGATCAGAAGTTTCATGATCCTCATCATTAGCTTCCTCACTTACTGGTGTAGGAATCACTGGAACTGATTTCAGTGATGAATTACTTTCCAATAAGGGAGCAGGTACAATTACCTCATCAAGTTCTACTTTCCTCGCACTCACTTATTTTGATAGAAACTCCTTCTCTAGAAAGGATCCATTCTTAGCAATGAATATCTTGCCTTCGGATCTGTGATAGAAGGTGTACCCAACAGTCTCCTTTGGGTATCCTATGAAGACATATTTCTCCGATTTGGATTCGAGCTTATCAGTTTGAAGTTTTTTCACATAAGCATCACAGCCCCAAACTTTAAGAAATGACAACTTGGGCTTCTTGCCAAACCATAGTTCATAAGGTGTCGTCTCAACGGATTTCGATGGTGCCCTATTTAACGTGAATGCAGCCGTCTCTAAAGCATAACCCCAAAATGGTTGCGCTAAATCAGTGAGAGATCATAGATCGCACCATATCTAATAAAGTGCGGTTACGCCTTCGGACACACCATTACGTTGTGGTGTTCCAGGTGGCGTGAGTTGCGAAACTATTCCGCATTGTTTCAAATGAAGACTAACCTCATAATTCAAATATTCACCTCCACGATCAGACCATAGAAACTTAATTTTCTTGTTACAGTGATTTTCCACTTCACTCTGAAATTCTTTGAACTTTTCAAATGTTTCAGACTTATGTTTCATCAAGTAGATATACCCATATCTGCTCAAATCATCTATGAAGGTAAGAAAATAACGATACCCGCCGTGAGCATCAACACTCATCGGACCGCATACATCAGTATGTATTATTTCCAACAAGTTTGTTGCTCGCTCCATTGTTCCCGAGAACGGAGTTTTAGTCATCTTGCCCATGAGGCATGGTTCGCAAGCATCAAGTGATTCATAATCAAGTGATTCCAAAAGCCCATCTGCATGGAGTTTCTTCATGCGCTTTACACCAATATGACCTAAACGGCAGTGCCACAAATAAGTTGCACTATTATTATTAAACTTATATCTTTTGGCTTCAATACTATGAACATGTGTATCATTACTAACAAGATTTAGTAAAAAATAGACCACTCATCAAGGGTGCACGACCATAAAAGATATTACTCATATAAATAGAATAACCATTATTCTACAATTTAAATGAATAAACATCTTGCATCAAACAAGATCCAGATATAATGTTCATGCTCAACGCTGGCACCAAATAACAATTATTTAGGTCTAAAACTAATCCCGAAGGTAGATGTAGAGATAGTGTGCCGACAACGATCACATCGACTTTGGAACCATTTCCCACGTGCATCGTCACCTCGTCCTTAGCCAATCTTCGCTTACTCCGTAGCCCCTGTTTCGAGTTGCAAATATTAGCAATAGAACCAGTATCAAATACCCAGGCGCTACTGCGAGCATTAGTAAGGTACACATCAATAACATGTATATCAAATATACCTTTCACTTTGCCATCCTTCTTCTCCGCCAAATACTTGGGGCAGTTCCGCTTCAAGTGACCAGTCCCTTTGCAGTAGAAGCACTCAGTCTCAGGCTTAGGTCCAGACTTGGGCTTCTTCACTTGAGCAGCAACTTGCTTGCCGTTCTTCTTGAAGTTCCCCTTCTTCCCTTTACCCTTTTTCTGGAAACTGGTGGTCTTGTTGACCATCAACACTTGATGCTCCTTTAGCATTGCGAAGAGCTCGGGAATTGTCTTATCCATCCCTTACATATTATAGTTCATCACGAAGCTCTTGTAGCTTGGTGGTAGTGATTGAAGAACTCTGTCAATGACACTATCATCAGGAAGATTATCTCCCCACTGAGTCAAGTGGTTGTGGTACCCAGACATTCTAAGTATATGTTCACTGATAGAATTATTCTCCTCCATTTTGCAGTTGTTGAACTTATTGGAGACTTCATATCTCTCAAACCGGGCATTTGCTTGAAATATTAACTTCAACTCCTGGAACATCTCATATGCTCCATGACGTTCAAAATGTCATTGAAGTCCCGGTTCTAAGCCATAAAGCATGGCACACTGAACTATCGAGTATTCATCAGCTTTTCTCTACCAAGTGTTCACAACATCTGGCGTTGCTCCTGCAGCGGGTTTGTCACCTAGCGGTGCTTCCAGGACGTAATTCTTCTATGCAGCAATGAGGATAATCCTCAAGTTACGGACCCAGTCCATGTAATTTCTACCATCATCTTTCAACTTAGCTTTCTCTAGGAACGCATTAAAATTCAACGGAACAACAACACGGGCCATCTATCTACAACAACATAGACATGCAAAATATTATCAGGTACTAAGTTCATGATAAATTAAAGTCACCCAGTTATTAGGCCAGCCTCATAATCAATTTGCTGACGTTGGCTTCTTATAGAAAATCCAGGTCAATACGCCAGCCTCATAATCAATTTGCTGATGTTGGCTTCTTACAGAACTTATTGTAAATAATAATTCATTTGATTAAGCTCCCAATGTTTAACAAAATATTGGCCTTGAAATACTTATATGATTTCAGCCGGCTTAAAGATGTAGAAATTCCTTATATGCATATCACTTGTAGCCCCCAAGTCTTAAGAAGGGAGCGTAGTAACAACTTAAGACTTGCTTCAATATAAATGTTACAACCTTGAAGAAATCCCAATTGTTCATCTCAGTCACTAGTAAAAAAGTGGATATTCCACATGTGTAGCCCCCAAGTGCCGGGTTGTTATGCTTGCAGCAACCTGGGACTTGTAATTTCCTGATGCCCATAAAAACTTCAACCAGTGTACCCCCAAGGGTCGGGTCATTATACAATAATGAGAAGGGACTTTGTAGATATGATCATGTAGATTTGAACAGCAACGTGTAGCCTGCAAGGGTCGGCTCAGTAAAATAAAACCGAGCAAGGAATTTATATATATACTTCATTGAAAATAACTTCATATGATCTAACCCCCACCATGGGGCTCGAACCCACGTCCACATGGTTAAGAGCTTTGTACTCTACCAACTGAGTGCTACCTCTTGAGCACTGCGTTGGATTTCCCCGAAGAGGAGGGATGATGCAGCAAAGTAGCGTAAGTATTTCCCTCAGTTTTTGAGAACCAAGGTATCAATCCAGTAGGAGGCTACGCTCGAGTCCCTCGTACCTACACAAAAACAATAGCTCAACGCAACCAACGCGCTTAGGGGTTGTCAATCCCTTCACGGTCACTTACGAAAGTGAGATCTGGTAGAGATGATAAATAATATTTTTTTGGTATTTTTGGTATAGAGATGCAAAGTGAATAAAGTAAAAGCAAAGTAAAAACAAAGCAATAGTAAAGTGATGGAGATTGATATGATGAGAAAGAGACCCGGGGGCCATAGGTTTCACTAGTGGCTTCTCTCAAGAGCATAAGTATTCTACGGTGGGTGAACAAATTACTGTTGAGCAATTGACAGAATTGAGCATAGTTATGAGAATATCTAGGTATGATCATGTATATAGGCATCACGTCTGAGACAAGTAGACCAAAACGATTCTGCATCTACTACTATTACTCCACTCATCGACCGCTATCCAGCATGCATCTAGAGTATTAAGTTAAAAACAGAGTAACGCCTTAAGCAAGATGACATGATGTAGAGGGATAGTTTTATGCAATATGATAAAAACCCCATCTTGTTATCCCCGATGGCAACAATACAATATGTGCCTTGCTGCCCCTACTGTCACTGGTAAATGATAAAAACAGAATTTTTGATGTGGAGTGCTACTTGGCATAATTTCAATGTAAATCTTCTTAATTGTGGTATGAATATTCAGATCCGAAAGATTCAAGACAAAAGTTCATATTGACATAAAAATGATAATACTTGAAGCATACTAACTAAGCAATTATGTCTTCTCAAAATAACATGGCCAAAGAAAGTTCGTCCCTACAAAATCATATAGTTTAGTCATGTTTCATTTTCGTCACACAAGAATGCTATCATCATGCACAACCCCGATGACAAACCAAGCAATTGTTTCATACTTTAGTAATCTCAAACCTATAAGCTTTCACGCAATATATGAGCGTGAGCCATGGACATAGCACTATGGGTGGAATAGAATATAATGAAGGGGGGGTTATGTGGAGAAGACAAAAAAGGAGAAAGTCTCACATCAACGAGGCTAATCAATGGGCTATGGAGATGCCCACCGATTGATGTTAATGCAAGGAGTAGGTATTGCCATGCAACGGATGCACTAGAGCTATAAATGTAAGAAAGCTCAACAAAAGAAACTAGTGGGTGTGCATCCAACTTGCTTGCTCAAGAAGACCTAGGGCACTTGAGGAGGCCCATTGTTGGAATATACAAGCCAAGTTTTATAATGAAAAATTCCCACTAGTATATGAAAGTGATAACATGAGAGACTCTCTATTATGAAGATCATGGTGCTATTTTGAAGCACAAGTGTGGTAAAAGGATAGTAACATTGTCCCTTCTCTCTTTTTCTCTCATTTTTTGGGCCTTCTCTTTTTTTTTATGGCCTTTCTCTTTTTTTTATTCCTCACTTGGGACAATGCTCTAATAATGATGATCATCACACTTCTATTTATTTAAAACTCAATGATTACAACTCGACACTAGAACAAAGATGACTCTATGTGAATGCCTCCGGTGGTGTACCGGGATATGCAATGAACCAAGAGTGACATGTATGAAAGAATTATGAACGGTGGCTTTGCCACAAATACTATGTCAACTACATGATCATGCTAAGCAATATGACAATGATGAATGTGTCATGATGAACGGAATGATGGAAAGTTGCATGGCAATATATCTCGGAATGGCTATGGAAATGCCATAATAGGTAGGTATGGTGGCTGTTTTGAGGAAATTATAAGGAGGTTTATGTGTGAAAGAGTGTATCATATCACAGGGTTTGGATGCACCGGCGAAATTTGCGCCAACTTTCAATGTGAGAAAGGGCAATGCACGGTACCAAAGAGGCTAGCAAGGGTGGAAGGGTGAGAGTGCGTATAATCCATTGACTCAACATTAGTCATAAAGAACTCACATACTTATTGCGAAAATCTAAAAGTCATCAAAAACCTCGGCACTACGCGCATGCTCCTAGGGGGGTAGATTGGTAGGAAAAGACCAACGCTCGTCCCCGACCGCCACTCATAAGGAAGACAATGAAATAACACCTCATGTTTCAAATTTGTTCCATAACGTTTACCATACGTGCATGCTACGAGACTTGCAAACCTCAACACAAGTATTTCTCAATTTCACAACTACTCAACTAGCATGACTTTGATATTATTACCTCCATATCTCAAAACAATCATCAACCATCAAACTTTTCTTAGTATTCAACACACTCATAAGAAAGTTTTATTATTAATCTTGCATACCAAGCATATTAGGATTTTAAGAAAATTACCATGCTATTAAGACTCTCAAAATAATCTAAGTGAAGCATGAGAGAATAACAGTTTCTATAAAACAAATCCACCACCTTGCTCTAAAAGATATAAGTGACGCACTAGAGCAAAATTATAAAGCTCAAAAGATATAAGTGAAGCACATAGAGTATTCTATCTAATTCCAAATCATGTATGGCTCTCTCAAAAGGTGTGTACATCAAGGATGATTGTGGTAAACTAATAAGCAAAGACTCAAATCATAAAAGACGCTCCAAGCAAAACACATATCATGTGGTGAATAAAAATATAGCTCCAAGTAAAGTTACCGATGGAAGTAGACGAAAGAGGGTATGCCTTCCAGGGCATCCCCAAGCTTTGGCTTTTAGGTGTCCTTAGATTATATTGGGGGTGCCATGGGCATCCCCAAGCTTAGGCTCTTGCCACTCCTTGTTCCATAATCCATCAAATCTTTACCCAAAACTTGAAAACTTCACAACACAAAACTTAAAGTAGAAAACTCGTGAGCTCCGTTAGCGAAAGAAAACAAAAGACCACTTCAAGGTACTGTAATGAACTAATTCTTTATTTATATTGATGTTATACCTACTGTATTCTAACTTCTCTATGGATTACAAACTATTTTACTAGCTATAGATTCATCAAAATAAGCAAACAACACACGAAAAACAGAATCTGTCAAAAACAGAACAGTCTGTAATAATCTGTAGCTAGCGCAAGATCTGGAACCCCAAAAATTCTAAAATAAATTGCTGGACTTGAGGAATTTATCTATTAATCATATGAAAAAAGAATTAACTAAATATCACTTTCCAATTAAAAATGACAGCAGTTCTCGTGAGCGCTAAAGTTTATGTTATTTTACAGCAAGTTCAACAAGACTTTCCCCAAGTCTTCCCAACGGTTCTACTTGGCACAAACATTAATTAAACACAAAAAACACAGCCGAAACAGAGGATAGATAATTTATTTATTAAATAACACCAAGGATAAATATTGGGTTGACTCCCAACAAGCACTTTTCTTTAAAGCCTTATAGCTAGGCATTGATAATTTTAATGATGCTCACATAAAAGACAAGAATTGAAGTACAAAAGGAGCATCATAAAGCATGTGACAAACACATCTAAGTCTAAAATACTTCCTATGCATAGGCATATTATAGGCAAAAAAATTATCAAGGCAAGCAAAAACTAGCATATGCAAGGAAGAGGAAAGAAACAATAGCAATCTCAACATAACGAGAGGTAATTTAGTAACATGAAAATTTCTACAACCATATTTTCCTCTCTCATAGTAATTACATGTAGGATCATAAAAAAATTCAAAAATATAGCTATCACATAAAATATTCTCAACATGATCCACATGCATGCAAAGTTGGCACTTTTCTGAAATAGTGGGATTAACATTAACTAAAGTCATGACCTTCCCAAACACACTTTTATCAAAAACTTCATAAGATTGAACATTCTCTAAATATGTGGGATCTAAAGTTGACATTATTCCAAACCCACTTTCAATATTATTGCAAAAATTATAATCAATCTCATATTCATCATGGGATTTAAATAAATTTTCAAGATCAAAAGGAGAATCACCCCAATCATGATCATTGCAACAAGTAGAGGACATAACAAAACTAGCATCCCCAAGCTTAGGGTTTTGCATATTATTAGCACAATTTTCATTAATAGAATTTATTATAACATCATTGCAATCATGCTTTTTATTCAAAGATCTATCATGAATCACTTCATAACATACTTCATCGCAATTTTCAGATTCACGAATTTCAAGCAAAACTTCATAAAGATAATCTAGTGCACAAAACTCACTAGCAATTGGTTCAACATAACGGGATCTCTTAAAAAGATTAGCAAGCGAATGAGGATCCATAAATCTTACGTCCTCTGTTTAGTAATAAATAAATGACTATTCCAACCATACGAGCAAACAAGAGCAAACGGGAAAAAGAGGCAAATAGAGAGGGAGGATAGAGAGAGAGGGCGAATAAAACGGCAAGGGTGAAGTGGGGAGAGGAAAACGAGAGGCAAATGGCAAATAATGTAATGCGGGAGATAGGGATTGTGATGGGTACTTGGTATGTTGACTTTTGCGCAGACTCCCCGGCAACGGCGCCAGAAATTCTTCTTGCTACCTCTTGAGCACTGCGTTGGATTTCCCCGAAGAGGAAGGGATGATGCAGCAAAGTAGCGTAAGTATTTCCCTCAGTTTTTGAGAACCAATGTATCAATCCAGTAGGAGGCTATGCTCGAGTCCCTCGTACCTACACAAAAACAATAGCTCAACGCAACCAACGCGCTTAGGGGTTGTCAATCCCTTCACGGTCACTTACGAAAGTGAGATCTGATAGAGATGATAAAAAATATTTGTTTGGTATTTTTGGTATAGAGATGCAAAGTGAATAAAGTAAAAGCAAAGTAAAAACAAAGCAATATTAAAGTGATGGAGATTGATATGATGAGAAAGAGACCCGGGGGCCATAGGTTTCACTAGTGGCTTCTCTCAAGAGCATAAGTATTCTACGGTGGGTGAACAAATTACTGTTGAGAAATTGACAGAATTGAGCATAGTTATGAGAATGTGTAGGTATGATCATGTATATAGGCATCACGTCCGAGACAAGTAGACCAAAATGATTCTGCATCTACTACTATTACTCCACTCAGCGACCGCTATCCAGCATGCATCTAGAGTATTAAGTTAAAAACAGAGTAACGCCTTAAGCAAGATGACATGATGTAGAAGGATAGTTTCATGCAATATGATAAAAACCCCATCTTGTTATCCTCGATGGCAACAATACAATACGTGCCTTGCTGCCCCTTCTGTCACTGGGAAAGGACACTGCAAGATTGAACCCAAAGCTAAGCACTTCTCCCATGGCAAGAACAACTAATCTAGTAGGCCAAACCAAACTGATAATTCGAAGACACTTGCAAAGATAACCAATCATACATAAAAGAATTCAGAGAAGATTCAAATATTATTCACAGATAGACTTGATCATAAACCCACAATTCATCGGTCTCAACAAACACACCGCAAAAAGAAGATTACATCAAATAGATATCCACGAGAGAGGGGGAGAACATTGTATTGAGATCCAAAAAAGAGAGAAGAATCCATCTAGCTACTAGCTATGGACCCGTAGGTCTGAAGTAAACTACTCACACTTCATTAGAGGGGCTTGGATGATGATGTAGAAGCCCTCCGTGATCGATGCCTCCTCCGGTGGAGCTCCGGAACAGGCCCCAAGATGGGATCTCATGGCTACAGAGAGTTGCGGCGGTGGAATTAGGTTTTTGGCTCCGTCCCGGTCGTTTGGGGTACGTGGATATATATAGGAGGAAGAAGTACGTCGGTGGAGCTTCGAGGGGCCCACGAGGCAGGGGGCGTGCCCTAGGGGGGGGGCGCCCCCTACCCTTGTGAGCACCTCGTGGCTTTCTTGACGGAGGGTCCAAGTCTCCTGGATCTTATCTGATTAGAAAATCACGTTTCTGAAGGTTTCATTCCGTTTGGACTCCGTTTGATATTCCTTTTCTTCGAAACCCTAAAACAGGCAAAAAACAACAATTCTGGGCTGGGCCTCCGGTTAATAGGTTAGTCCCAAAAATAATATAAAAGTGGAAAATAAAGCCCAATAATGTCTAAAACAGTAGATAATATAGCATGGAGCAATCAAAAATTATAGATACGTTGGAGACGTATCACTGAGCAATAAGCCTTTCAATATAATGGATTAAAGCTTGTGTACCTTAAATTTTTAGCAGGAGCAATTGGTAGCCCCCAAGGGCCGGCTCATTATGATGTGATGAGTCGGGTCTTCAATAAGGACAGTAAAAATGACTTTGCATTAGCCCCCAAGTGTCATGGTGCATGCTGGCAGTGACATGGAACTTGCATATTTGATGTAATCTCAACTTGAATAATGTAGCCCCCAAGTGCCGGGTCGTAAGCCTGCAGCGACTCAGGACTATTCCTTCCATTGTAGAATAAATTATATCCATTGATAAAATAATAACCATTGCGCTGAAGCGACTTTGAAAACCTCAATCATAATATTGGTTATTGATAACCATAATAAAAATCCAGTCATGTTGGCTATTAAAGATTTGAATAATATAACCCGGTTTGAAAACCGGTTCCTGCACACAAACAGATCATAAGTGCCTTGGAGGTTTACCGCACGGTGGGTCATGATGCCCAGTATAAGTCCGCTGGTGACCATAGAAGTCCATAACTTGGGTAGGGGGTAATATCCCAAATATGAGACATAATCAGGGTTGTTTGGCCCGACTTGTTAAAAACCATATGGTAAGGAAAAAGGGATGATATAAAGCCAAAATCAAAAATCAAAAAATTCAAGGCTTTTGCAGGCCGCCAAGCCAAAGGTTCTTCTTCAATGAAACTAGCCCGATGGCCACTAGAAGGTACGCGCTTTCCGTGAGCCGGCTCTCACATGACCCAATTGACATTTGAACCCAGATAAGTTCAGGTCTTATTTAAAGATAGACTAACCAGGAGTACGCGGGGTCGGAGTAGCATCGTGCATCACAGGCCGATTTATCCAAGTTTCAAGGAAGGCAGCTTATGAGCCTAGATCTATCCTGACTATCTGTAAGCCGTGCTCTCACATGACAAACAAGTGTTTTAACCTTAACAAGCTCAGGATCTTTGGTGAATACACCATAAAAGACTGATTGTTAAGAGTTCGGTGGGTCAATCAGGATTACCTGATGAAGAAGCAGCTGGTATACAGGTAGGTGATACGTCTCCAACGTATCTATAATTTTTGATTGTTCCATGCTATTATATTATCAACCTTGGATGTTTTATATGCATTTATATGCTATTTTATATGATTTTTGGGACTAACCTATTAACCTAGAGCCCAGTGCTAGTTTCTGTTTTTTCCTTGTTTTAGGGTTTCGAAGAAAAGGAATATCAAATGGAGTCCAAACGGAATGAAACCTTCGGAAAAGTTATTTTTGGAAGGAAAGCAACCCGGGAGACTTGGAGTCCACGTCAAGGAAGCAACAAGGAGAGCACGAGGTAGGGGGGCGCCCACCCCCCCTGGGCGCGCCGTCCACCCTCGTGGGCCCCTCGTGGCTCCCCTGACGTACTTCTTCCTCCTATATATACCCACATACTCTAAAATGATCGGGGAGCACGATAGATCAGGAGTTCCGCCGCCAAAAGCCTCCGTAGCCACCGAAAGTCAATCTAGACCCGTTCTGGCACCCTGCTGGAGGGGGAATCCCTCTCCGGTGGCCATCTTCGTCATCCCGGTGCTCTCCATAACGAGGAGGGAGTAGTTCTCCCTTGGGGCTAAGGGTATGTACCAGTAGCTATGTGTTTGATCTCTCTCTCTCGTGTTCTTGAGGTGATACGATCTTGATGTATCGCGAGCTTTGCTATTATAGTTGGATCTTATGATGTTTTCTCCCCCCTCTACTCTCTTTTAATGGATTGAGTTTTCCCTTTGAAGTTATCTTATCGGATTGAATCTTTAAAGATTTGAGAATACTTGATGTATGTCTTGCCGTGCGTATCTGTGGTGACAATGGGATACCACGTGATTCACTTGATGTATGTTTTGGTGATCAACTTGCGGTTCCTCCCATGAACCTATGCATAGGGGTTGGCACACGTTTTCGTCGTGGTTCTCCGGTAGAAACTTTGAGGCACTCTTTGAGGTTCTATGTGTTGGTTGAATAGATGAATCTGAGATTGTGTGATGCATATCGTATAATCATACCCACGGATACTTGAGGTGACATTGGAGTATCTAGGTGACATTAGGGTTTTGGTTGATTTGTGTCTTAAGGTGTTATTCTAGTACGAACTCTAGGGTTGTTTGTGACACTTATAGGAATAGCCCAACGGATTGATTGGAAAGAATAACTTTGAGGTGGTTTCGTACCCTACCATAATTTCTTCGTTGTTCTCCGCTATTAGTGACTTTGGAGTGACTCTTTGTTTCATGTTGAGGGATAGTTATGTGATCCAATTATGTTATTATTGTTGAGGGAACTTGCACTAGTGAAAGTATGAACCCTAGGCCTTGTTTCAACGCATTGCAATACCGCTTATGCTCAATTTTATCATTAGTTACCTTGCTATTTTTATATTTTCAGATTACAAAAACTATTATCTACTATCCATATTGCACTTGTATCACCATCTCTTCACCGAACTAGTGCACCTATACAATTTACCATTGTATTGGGTGTGTTGGGGACACAAGAGACTCTTTGTTATTTGGTTGCAGGGTTGCTTGAGAGAGACCATCTTCATCCGACGCCCCCTATGGATTGATAAACCTTAGGTCATCCACTTGAGGGAAATTTGCTACTGTCCTACAAACCTCTGCACTTGGAGGCCCAACAACGTCTACAAGAAGAAGGTTGTGTAGTAGACATCAAGCTCTTTTCTGGCGCCGTTGCCGGGGAGGTTAGCGCTTGAAGGTATATCTTTAGATCTTGCAATCGAATCTTTTTGTTTCTTGTTTTAGCACTAGTTTAGTTTATAAAAGAAAACTACAAAAAATGGAATTGAGTCTACCTCATACGCTTCATCTTTTTAATATCTTTCGTGAGTATGATGGAAAGGAAAATTGTGCCAAAGTGTTAGAAGAAGAATGCATTAAAATGTTTGGCACTAAATCTTTGAATGATGAGCATGATTGCAATGTTGTTAGTATGAATTCCTTGAATATCCATGATGCTAATGATATGCAAAGCCGCAAGCTTGGGGAAGCTATGTTTGATGAAGATGATATTTTTTGTCCCCCAAGTTTTGATGAGCAAATTTATTATGATGAAATCATGCCTCCTATTTATGATGATTATATTGATGAAAGTGGATTTGGAGAGGTCATGACTTTATTTAGAGATGAATCCACTATTTCAGAAGAGGTTCCAATTGATCATGAGAACAAAGTTGCTATCTATGATGATTATTGTGATGGCTTGTATGCTGTAAATAATAATGATATCCATGAAACTTGTCATCATGATTTTAGTTTTCAATTGGATTATGCCTCACATGATAATTATTTTGTTGAGTTTGCTCCCACTACTATTCAAGAGAAGAAATTTTCTTATGTGGAGAGTAATAAAATTTCTATGCTTGTAGATCATGAAAAGAATGCTTTAGGTGCTGGTTATATTGTTGAATTAATTTATGATTCTACTGAAAATTATTATGAGGGAGGAACTTATGCTTGTAGGAATTGCAATAATATCAAGTTTCCTCTCTATGTGTTGAAAATCTTGAAGTTATGCTTGTTCTGCTTTCCTATGCTAGTTGATTATTGTTCCCATAAATTGTTTGCTCACAAAATACCTATGCATAGGAAATGGGTTAGACTTAAATGTGTTAGCAATATGCTTCATGATGCTCTCTTTATGTTTCAATTCTTATCTTTTATGTGAGCATCATTGAAATCATCATGCCTAGCTAGGGGCGTTAAACGGTAGCGCTTGTTGGGAGGCAACCCAACTTTATTTTTGTTCCTTGCTTTTTGTTCCTGTTTAGTAATAAATTAATCATCTAGACTCTGTTTATATGTGGTTATATGTGTTTAATTAGTGCATGTGCCAAGTAGAACCTTTGGGAAGACTTGGGGAAAGTCTTTGCGATCATGCTGTAAAAAACAGAAACTTTAGTGCTCACGAGAATTGCTGCCATTTTTTATTCGAGAGTGCTATTTAGTTAATTATTTTTGCATATGATTAATAGATAAATTACTCACGTCCATAAATTTATTTTAGAATTTTTTGGGTTCAAGAAGTTTGAGTTAGCTACAGATTACTTCAGACTATTCTGTTTTTGACAGATTCTGCTTTTCGTGTGTTGTTTGCTTATTTTGATGAATATATGGCTAGTAAAATAGTTTATAAACCATATAGAGGTTGGAATATAGTAGGTTTAACACCAATATAAATAAATAATGAGTTCATTACAGTACCTTGAAGTGGTGTTTTGTTTTCTTTCGCTAACAGCGCTCACGAGATTTTCTATTTTGAGTTTTGTGTTGTGAAGTTTTCAAGTTTTGGGTTAAGTTTTGATGGATTATGGAACAAGGAGTGGCAAGAGCTTAAGCTTGGGGATGCCCAAGGCACCCCAAGGTAATATTCAAGGACAACCAAGAGCCTAAGCTTGGGGATTCCCCGGAAGGCATCCCCTCTTTCGTCTTCGTTCATCGGTAACTTTACTTGGAGCTATATTTTTATTTGCCACATGATATGTGTTTTGATTGGAGCATCATCTTATTTTATTTTGTTTTGCTTGCTGTTTGAATAAAATACCAAGATCTTAAATTATTAATGTTAGAGAGTCTTCACATAGTTGCATAATTATTCGACTACTCATTGATCTTCACTTATATATTTTGGAGTAGTTTGTTGTTTGCTCTAGTGCTTCACTTATATTATTTTGAGAGTCTTTAGAACAGCATGGTAGTTTGCTTTGGTTATGAACTTAGTCCTAATATGATGGGCATCCAAGAGGGATATAATAAAAACTTTCATATAAGTGCATTGAATACTAAGAGAAGTTTGATACTTGATGATTGTTTTGAGATATGGAGATAGTGATATTAAAGTTGTGCTAGTTGATTAGTTGTGAATTTGAGAAATACTTGTGTTGAAGTTTGCAAGTCCCGTAGCATGCACGTATGGTAAACGTAGTGTAACAAATTTGAAACATGAGGTGTTATTTGATTGTCTTCCTTATGAGTGGTGGTCGGGGACGAGCGATGGTCTTTTCCTACCAATCTATCCCCCTAAGAGCATGCGCGTAATGCTTGGTTTTTGATGACTTGTAGATTTTTTCAATAAGTATGTGAGTTCTTTATGACTAATGTTGAGTCCATGGATTATACGCACTCTCACCCTTCCATCATTGCTAGCCTCTTCGGTACCGTGCATTGCCCTTTCTCACATTGAGAGTTGGTGCAAACTTCGCCGGTGCATCCAAACCCCGTGATATGATACGCTCTTTCACACATAAACCTCCTTATATCTTCCTCAAAACAGCCACCATACCTACCTATTATGGCATTTCCATAGCCATTCCGAGATATATTGCCATGCAACTTTCCACCATTCTGTTTATTATGACACGCTTCATCATTGTCTTATTGCTTTGCATGATCATGTAGTTGACATTGTATTTGTGGCAAAGCCACCGTTCATAATTCTTTCATACATGTCACTCATACATCATTGCTATCTCGGTACACCGCCGGAGGCATTCATATAAAGTCATATCTTTTTCTAAGTATCGAGTTGTAATTCTTGAATTGTAAATAAATAGAAGTGTGATGATCATCATTAATAGAGCATTGTCCCAAAAAAATAAGGAAAGGCCAAATAAAAAAAGGGACGATGCTACTATCCTTTTTCCACACTTGTGCTTCAAAGTAGCACCATGATCTTCATGATAGAGAGTCTCTTGTTTTGTCACTTTCATATACTAGTGGGAAATTTTCATTATAGAACTTGGCTTGTATATTCCAACAATGGGCCTCCTCAAGTGCCCTAGGTCTTCGTGAGCAAGCAAGTTGGATGCACACCCACTTAGTTTCTTTTGTTGAGCTTTCATACATTTATAGCTCTAGTGCATCCATTGCATGCCAATCCCTACTCCTTGCATTGACATAAATTGATGGGCATCTCCATAGCCCATTGATTAGCCACGTCGATGTGAGACTTTCTCCTTTTTGTCTTCTCCACATAACCCCCTCATTATGTTCTATTCCACCCATAGTGCTATATCCATGGCTCACGCTCATGTATTGTGTGAAAGTTGAAAAAAGTTTGAGATTACTAAAGTATGAAACAATTGCTTGGCTTGTCATCGGGGTTGTGCATGATGAGAGCATTCTTGTGTGACGAAAATGGAGCATGACTAAACTATATGATTTTGTAGGGATGAACTTTCTTTGGCCATGTTATTTTGAGAAGACATGATTGCTTAGTTAGTATGCTTGAAGTATTATTATTTTTATGTCAATATTAAACTTTTGTCTTGAATCTTATGGATCTGAATATTCTTGCTACAATAAAGAGAAATACATGATGAATATGTTAGGTAGCATTCCACATCAAAAATTCTGTTTTTATCATTTACCTACTCGAGGACGAGCAGGAATTAAGCTTGGGGATGCTCAATGTATCTATAATTTTTTATTGTTCCATGCTATTATATTATCAACCTTGGATGTTTTATATGCATTTATATGCTATTTTATATGATTTTTGGGACTAACCTATTAACCTAGAGCCCAGTGCCATTTTCTGTTTTTTCCTTGTTTTAGGGTTTCGAAGAAAAGGAATATCAAATGGAGTCCAAACGGAATGAAACCTTCGGAAAAGTTATTTTTGGAAGGAAAGCAACCCGGGAGACTTGGAGTCCACGTCAAGGAAGCAACAAGGAGAGCACGAGGTAGGGGGGCGCCCACCCCCCCTGGGCGCGCCCTCCAGCCTCGTGGGCCCCTCGTGGCTCCCCTGATGTACTTCTTCCTCCTATATATACCCATATACCCTAAAACATCGGGGAGCACGATAGATCGGGAGTTCCGCCGCCAGAAGCCTCCGTAGCCACCGAAAGTCAATCTAGACCCATTCCGGCACCCTGCCAGAGGGGGAATCCCTCTCCGGTGGCCATCTTCATCATCCCGGTGCTCTCCATGACGAGGAGGGAGTAATTATCCCTCGAGGCTGAGGGTATGTACCAGTAGCTATGTGTTTGATCTCTCTCTCTCGTGTTCTTGAGGTGATACGGTCTTGATGTATCGCGAGCTTTGCTATTATAGTTGGATCTTATGATGTTTTCTCCCCCCTCTACTCTCTTGTAATGGATTGAGTTTTCCCTTTGAAGTTATCTTATCGGATTAAGTCTTTAAAGATTTGAGAACACTTGATGTATGTCTTGCCGTGCGTATCTGTGGTGACAATGGGATACCACGTGATTCACTTGATGTATGTTTTGGTGATCAACTTACGGGTTCCGCCCATGAACCTATGCATAGGGGTTGGCACACGTTTTCGTCGTGATTCTCCGGTAGAAACTTTGGGGCACTCTTTGAGGTTCTATGTGTTGGTTGAATAGATGAATATGAGATTGTGTGGTGCGTATCATATAATCATACCCACGGATACTTGAGGTGACATTGGAGTATCTAGGTGACATTAGGGTGATTTGTGTCTTAAGGTGTTATTCTAGTACGAACTCTAGGGCTGTTTGTGACACTTATAGGAATAGCCCAACAAATTGATTGGAAAGAATAACTTTGAGGTGGTTTCGTACCCTACCATAATCTCTTCGTTTGTTCTCCGCCATTAGTGACTTTGGAGTGACTCTTTGTTGCATGTTGAGGGATAGTTATGTGATCCAATTATGTTATTATTGTTGAGGGAACTTGCACTAGTGAAAGTATGAACCCTAGGCCTTGTTTCAACGCATTGCAATATCGTTTACGCTCACTTTTATCATTAGTTACCTTGCTGTTTTTATATTTTCAGATTACAAAAACTATTATCTACTATCCATATTGCACTTGTATCACCATCTCTTCGCCGAACTAGAGCACCTATACAATTTACCATTGTATTGGGTGTGTTGGGGACACAAGAGACTCTTTGTTATTTGGTTGCAGGGTTGCTTGAGAGAGACCATCTTCATCCTACGCCTCCTACGGATTGATAAACCTTAGGTCATCCACTTGAGGGAAATTTGCTACTGTCCTACAAACCTCTGCACTTGTAACGCCCTTGATGCGGCTATATCTCCTACGTGTCGAAGCACGACTTAGAGGCATAACTGCATTGAAAGCAATGTCGCAAGTTAGGCAATCTTCACAACATCCCATGTAGTATAAAAAATAAAAGGGGAAGGTACATAGTTGGCTTACACTCGCCACGTCAAACAAAGTACATAAATAGCATTACATCATCCAATCACTCATGGCCCGACTACGGTGCCAAAATAAAAGACCAACCCAACATGCGACACGGTCCCGATCGCCCCAACTGGGCACCACTACTGATCATTAGGGAAAGACACATAGTAACGGCGTGAGTCCTCGTCGAACTCCCACTTGAGCTCAAGCGCGTCATCTGGAACGGAGTCATCAGGCCCTGCATCTGGTTTGGAAGTAATCTGTGAGCCACAGGGACTCAGCAATCTCGCACCCTCGCGATCGAGACTATTTAAGCTTATAGGTAAGGCAAGGTAAAATATGTGGAGCTGCAGCAAGCGACTAGCAAGATATGGTGGCTAACCTATTCGCAAATGAGAGCGAGAAGAGAAGGCAAAGCGCGAACGCATAACTAGAGAACAACCTGCGGCAAGCATTACTCCAACACCGTGTTCACTTCCCGGACTCCGCCGAGAAGAGACCATCACGGTAACTCGCACAGTTGATTCATTTTAATTAAGTTAAGGTTCAAGTTATCTACAGCCGGACATTAACAAATTCCCATCTGCCCATAACCGCGGGCACGGATTTCGAAAATTCAAATCCCTGCAGGGGAGTCCCAACTTAGCCCATGACAAGCTCTCACGGTCAACGAAGGATATACCTTCTCCCGAGACATTCCGATCAGACTCGGTATCCCGGTTCTACAAGACACTTCGACAAGTTAAAACAAATCAAGCAACACCGCCCGAATGTGCCAACAAATCCTGATAGGAGCTGCACATATCTTGTTCTCAGGGCACAATCGGATAAGCAATCCGTACAACTAAAACCAGCCCTCGAGTTTCCCCGAGGTGGCGCTGCAAGGGGCTCTAGGTTGGACCAACACTCAGAGGAGCACTAGCCCAGGGGGGTTTAAATAAGATGACCCTCGGGCTCTGGAAACCCAAGGGAAAAAGAGGCTAGGTGGCAAATGGTAAAACCAAGGTTGGTCATTGCTGGAAGAGCTTTATTCAAGGCGAACTGTCAAGGGGTTCCCATTATCACCCAACCGCGTAAGGAACGCAAAATCCGGGAACATAACACCGATATGACGGAAACTAGGGCGGCAAGAGTGGAACAAAACACTAGGCGAGAGGCCGAGCCTTCCACCCTTTACCAAGTATATAGATGCATTAAGATAGCAGGATAATATAATGATATCCCAACAAGAAAATAATGTTCCAACAAGGAACGGTCTCCGATCTTCACCTGCAACTAGCAACGCTATAAGAGGGGCTGAGCAAAGCGGTAACATAGCCAATCAACGGTTTGCTAGGACATGGTGGGTTAGAGGTTTGACATGGCAATTTGGGAGGCATGATAAGCAAGTGGTAGGCATCGTAGCATAGGCATAGCAAAAGAGCGAGCATCTAGCAAAGCAAAGATAGAAGTGATTTCGAGGGTATGATCATCTTGCCTGCAAAGTTGTCAGAGTTGACTGGATCCTCGAAAGAAAACTCAACGGGCTCCTCGTTAGCGAACTCGTCTCCCGGCTCTACCCAAACAAGACAAACAAGCAAAAAGGACACAATCAACCACATGCAAAGCTCAAACAACATGATGCAAACATGGTATGCTATGCGGGATGCGATATGTGATGCATACGCAAGATTTGACAAGGAATGAATGAACCTGGCCTCAACTTGGAAATTGAAGTGTGCCACTGGGAATGTGAGGTGATCTCGCTTGAAAACGATATAAAGAACACCGGAATCGGAGACACGATTTGGAAATGGCAAGCATTTCAAATATGGCACTGGTCTGCGATATACACCAAGTAGCCATCTAAATGCAACAAGCTAAACATGCTATAGCACCCAAACATGGCAACAAAATACATGGTAGGGATTCATTCATGAAGCTTAACAAAAGATGAACACTGAGCTATGGCCAATTCATCCATTAACAGGTTCAAACAAGCATGGCAAAAGTGCAATTGGTAAACAGATTCAGACTTAGTGAAATTAACACTTGTCTGGAATTTCAGATCAGATAGCACACTTTGGAGCAAGAAAACTATAAGATACAGGAACTTAACATGGCAAAGTAAAGCATGGAATGGAGCTACTCAAAGAGCTTAACAAAAGTCCCTTAGTGACCTTGAGACAAAAGGGATCAGAAAATACAATTACAAGCATGTGAACATGGCAAAAACATAAACAGATCACAGACTTAGAGAAAAACTGAAGCATGCAAATCAGATATCAAGTAGGCATGTTTACGAGATCGATGCACTCACTACAGAGCAAGGCACGACAATATAAGCATACACCCATCAAGAATACACATTATGCAAGCTAGACATGGCAAGAACAATAACATAGCATGCACGAATCAACTACAACATCCTCGGCAAAATCGCTAACAAGTAGACAATCTGCCCAGATTCATAAAATAGCAAAAGTAGAGCTTGATTGGCTCAAGCTAGGGTGCTCCATAATTGCAAACAAAGACATGAATGGATAGAGCACTCCAAGATTAACAAATCATCATTACTGATCATCCTCAAAAGAGGCCCGGATCACTAGGAAACAACATGAACATATGGCATATTGATAAAAATAGTCCAAGGACTTAGTGGAATTGCTAAGTCCCTGAAATCAGCATTAACGAATGCACCACTTTGCAAGCTTGTGCTAGTCACTACACACATCACAAAAATACATGGATGGCACCTCTGGAAAGATGGCAAAGCATATGACAAAACACATGTAGAGCTCATGGGCATATCATGCACACAATAATCATGGCAAAAATGACAAATAGCTATCTGGAGCAGCAGAATCTGACAATTATCTTAAATAGCATTCTTCCAACAGCATTTCGGGCATCAAGATGAACTCAAATGAAAATGATTCAATGGGATGAAATGATGTGCTCTTTGAGACAAACATTTTGATATGTTATATGCCCAAAACGGAGCTACGAATGAAAAGTTACGATGCGATGAACATAGCAAAATAATTAGGGTTAGGGACGAAAAAGTCAACCCCGAGATTTCGGATCTCAGATACAGATCGGGATCTCACCGGAGTTACTGTTCATGCATGGATTCCGAGGATCGTCGGCCGGAGGAGATGCGGCATGGAGGAGAAGGTGCGGCCCGGGGTGGCCGCGGCGGCGAGGGGCGGCGTCGGCGAAGAGTGGCGGCGCGGCCGGCAGGCGGTGAAGCGCCGGCAGGCGGCGAGTTGCGGCGCGCCGGCCGGCGAGTGCTGCGGCGCGGCGGAGGGGCGGCGCCGGGTGGGAGGAGGAAGCAGGCGCGGGCGGCTGGGCCTCGCGGGGGCCCAACTCGGGCTCGGCGGGCCGGCGATGTGGGGCGCGGGCGCGGGCGAACCCCGGCTCGACATGTGGCGGCGGTGGAATGGAGCGGACGTGTCCGGCACCGGCGGACGTTGTCCGGCGCGCGGAGGGATGGGATCTAGGGTTAGGGATGGAAAGACCCGAGATTTCGGAAGGGAGGTGTATTTATAGGCATAGAGGGAGCTAGGAGTGTCCAAATGAGGTGCGGTTTTCGGCCACGCGATCGTGATCGAACGCTCTAGATGATGGAGAGGGTTTTGGGCCAAATTGGAAGGGTGTTGGGCTGCAACACACACGAGGCCTTTTCGGTCCCTCGGTTAACCGTTGGAGCATCAAACGAAGTCCAAATGGTACGAAACTTGACAGGCGGTCTACCGGTAGTAAACCAAGGCCGCTTGGCAAGTCTCGGTCCAATCCGGAAATGTTTAATCCCCACACACGAAAGAAAGGTAGAAATGACCACCGGAGGAGAACGGAGTGCCAGAATGCAAAACGGACAACAGGGAAAATGCTCGAATGCATGAGAGGAACACGTATGCAAATGCAATGCACATGATGACATGATATGAGATGCATGACAACGACAACAACACACGGAGACAAAAACCCGAACCTGAGAAAATAAAATAACTTAACGCCGGAAATGGCAAGAGTTGGATTACATATTGGGTAAATCATATCCGGGGTGTTACAAGTGATATAGCCGCATTTCAGGGACTATAAAAACAACGGGGAAAGTAAAGCAAGATATAGCCGCATTGAATTCGTCATCGATCTTGAGCCTGGCACGGAACCGGTTTGCAAGCGTCCTTACAAGCTCGGACCTGAAGAGTTTAAGAAGCTGAAGAAGCAACTCGATATTCAAGAACGAATGGGTCTCATCCGACCTAGTTCTTCTCCATGGGGTTGTGGAGTTCTTTTTGTGAAGAAGAAGGATGGAACGGACCAACTTTGTGTTGACTACCGTCCATTGAACAAGAAGACTATCAAGAACAAATACCCACTTCCCAACATCAACGAGCTGTTCGAACAACTCAAAGGTGCCCAAGTATTCTCCAAGCTTGATCTCCGTATGGGTTATCACCAGATTCGAATCCGTGAGCAAGATATTCCCAAGACGGCTTTTAGGACAAGCTATGGTTCATATGAATACACTGTCATGTCTTTTGGCCTCATCAACACTCCTCCGACTTTCTCTCGCATGATGAACTTCATCTTCAACGCCTACACCAATGACTTCGTTTTGGTCTATCTCGACGACATTCTGGTCTTTTCGAAGAACAAGGAAGATCATGTCAAACACTTGCGTTTGGTGCTTGATAAGCTCAGGGAACACCAGTTCTACGCCAAGTTCTCAAAGTGCGAATTTTGGCTCGATGAGGTTCTTTATCTTGGACATATCATCTCTGCCAAGGGCATTGCGGTGAATCCTGAGAAGATGTCTGCAATTGTGAATTGGGAACCACCTCAGAACGTGAAGCAACTCTGTAGCTTCCTCGGTCTCGCAAGCTACTGTCGAAGGTTCATTGAGAACTTTTCAAAGATCGCGAAGCCTCTCTCAAATCATCTCCAGAAGCATGTCAAGTACGTTTGGTCTTCAAAGTGTGGCATTGCTTTCAACACTTTGAAAGAGAAATTGGTCACTGCTCCAGTTCTGACTCCTCCTGATGAATCCAAACCGTTCGAGGTCTTCTGCGATGCCTCTCTCCAAGGTCTCGGTGCAGTGTTGATGCAAGAGAAGAAAGTTGTGGCTTATACTTCTCGCCAGTTGAAGCCCAACGAGAAGAACTACCCCACTCATGACCTCGAGTTGGCGGCAGTTGTGCATGCTCTTTTGACTTGGAGACATCTCTTATTGGGAAGAAAAGTGGACATCTTCACTGACCACAAGAGTCTCAAGTACATCTTCACTCAGCCTAATCTCAACCTCAGGCAGACTCGATGGGTCGAAATGATTCAAGAGTATAATCTGAGTATCGAGTATACTCCAGGCAAGGCCAATGTGATTGCTGACACATTGAGTAGGAAGGCTTATTGCAACGGTCTGATTCTCAAGCCTTATCAACCCAAGCTTTGTGAAGCTTTCCGAAAACTCAATCTGCAAGTTGTTCCTCAAGGTTTCCTCGCCAACCTTCAAGTCTCTCCTACCTTGGAAGACCAGATTCGCGAGGCTCAACTTCTTGATGCTATGGTGAAGAAGGTGAAGATTGGGATTACCAAGAGCCAACCCAAGTACAAGTGCTACCGCCTTGATGATAAGGATACTCTCTTCTTCAAGGATCGTATTGTTGTTCCCAAAGGTGACCTTCGTAAAGTGATCATGAACGAGGCTCACAATTCACTCCTCTCCATTCACCCTGGGAGCACGAAGATGTATCAGGACCTCAAGCAGGCTTATTGGTGGACTCGAATGAAGCGCGAGATTGCTCAGTTCGTGAATGAGTGTGATGTCTGCAGAAGAGTGAAGGCAGAACACCAAAGGCCAGCTAGTCTCCTCCAACCTCTTGCCATTCCAGAATGGAAGTTTGACCACATTGAGATGGACTTTGTGACTGGGTTTCCAAAGTCCAAGCGTGGCAATGATGCTATATTCGTTGTCATCGACAAACTCACTAAAGTGGCTCACTTTCTGCCTATCAAAGAGTCTATCACTGCAGCTCAATTGGTGGAGCTGTATACCTCTCGGATTGTCTCGCTGCACGGTATTCCATAGGTGATCTCTTCAGACCGTGGCAACATCTTTACCTCCAAGTTTTGGGATTCTTTTCAGAAGGCCATGGGCACCAACATCCGCTTCAGCACTGCTTTCCATCCTCAAACTAGCGGTCAAGTCGAGCGTGTCAACCAGATTCTTGAAGATATGCTCAGGGCTTGTGTGATCTCCTTCGGCATGAAGTGGGAGGATTGTCTTCCATATGCTGAATTCTCCTACAACAACAGTTTTCAAGCAAGTTCGGTCAAGGCCCCATTCGAAATTCTGTATGGCAGGAAGTGTCGTACCCCTCTCAACTGGTCTGAAACCGGCGAACGTCAACTTCTGGGAAATGACTTAATCACAGAGGCAGAGGAAATGTGCAAAGTCATTCGAGATAACCTCAAAGTAGCCCAATCGCACCAGAAGAGCTACTATGATAGTAAGCACCGTGATTTGGCTTTCGAGATCGGAGATCATGTTTACCTCCGCGTCTCTCCAATGAAAGGTACTTGTCGCTTCGGTATCAAAGGGAAGCTTGCCCCTAGATACGTGGGACCTTTCAAGATCGTCAGCAAGAGAGGCGATCTCGCCTATCAACTCGAGCTTCCTTCAAACTTTGCAAATGTGCATGACGTGTTCCATGTCTCTCAGCTCCGCAAGTGCTTCAAGACTCCTGAACGCACCTTCAACTTCTAAGACATTGAGCTCCAAGAAGATCTCTCTTATCGTGAGCACCCCGTTGCTATTCTTGAAGAGGCTGAACGCAAGACTCGCAATAAGTCAATCAAATTCCTCAAAGTCAAGTGGTCACACCATTTCGACCGTTAAGCCACCTGGGAACGCGAGGATCACCTCCGTTCTGAGTACCCAGCGTTCTTCCAGTCCTAGATCTCGGGACGAGATCCTTTCATAGTGGTGGAGTGTTGTAACACCCCGGATATAATTTACCCAATATGTAATCCAACTCTTGCCGTTTCCGGCATTAAGTTATTTTATTTTCTCGGGTTCAGGTTTTTTGTCTCCGTGTGTTGTTGTTGTTGTTGTTGTCTTGCATCTCATATCATGTCATCATGTGCATTGCATTTGCATACGTGTTCGTCTCATGCATCCGAGCATTTTCTCCGTTGTCCGTTTTGCATTCTGGCGCTCCGTTCTCCTCCGGTGGTCATTTCTACCTTTCTTTCGTGTGTGGGGATTAAACATTTCCATATTGGACCGAGACTTGCCAAGCGGCCTTGGTTTACTACCAGTAGACCACCTGTCAAGTTTCGTACCATTTGGACTTCGTTTGATGCTCCAACGGTTAACCGAGGGACCAAAAAGGCCTCGTGTGTGTTGCAGCCCAACACCCTTCCAATTTGGCCCAAAACACACCAAAACCCTCTCCATCATCTAGAGCGTTCGATCACGATCGCGTGGCTGAAAACCGCACCTCATTTGGACACTCCTAGCTCCCTCTATACCTATAAATACACCTCCCTTCCGAAATCCCGGGTCTTTCCACCCCTAACCCTAGATCCTCTCCCTCCGCGCGTCGGACAACGTCCGCCGGCGCCGGACACGTCCACTCTGTCCCACGCCACCACGAGTCGAGTCGGGGTTCGCCCGCGCCCGCGCCCCACATCGCCGGCCCGCCGAGCCCGAGTTGGGCCCCCGCGAGGCCCAGCCGCACCGCCGCCCGCGCCTGCTACCTCCTCCTCCACGACGCACCTCCTCCTCCATGCTGCATCTCCTCCGGCCGACGATCCTCGGAATCTGTGCATGAACAGTAACTCCGGCGAGATCCCAATCTGGATCTGAGATCCGAAATCTCGGGGTTGACTTTTTCGTCCCTAACCCTAATTATTTTGCTATGTTCATCGCATCGTAACTTTGCATCCGTAGCTCCATTTTGGGCATATAGCATATCAAAATGTTCGTCTCAGAGAGCACATCATTTCATCTCATTGCATCATTTTCATTTGAGTTCATCTTGATGCCCGAAATGCTGTTGGAAGAATGCTATTTGAAATAATTGTCAGATTCTGCTGCTCCAGATAGCTATTTGTCATTTTTTGCCATGATTATTGTGTGCATGATATGCCCATGAGCTCTACATGTGTTTTGTCATATGCTTTGCCATCTTTCCAAAGGTGCCATCCATGTATTTTTGTGATGTGTGTGGTGACTAGCACAAGCTTGTAAAGTGGTGCATTCGTTAATGCTGATTTCAGGGACTTAGCAATTCCACTAAGTCCTTGGACTGTTTTTATCAATATGCCATATGTTCATGTTGTTTTCTAGTGATCCGTGCCTATTTTGAGGATAATCAGTAAGGATGATTTGTTAATCTTGTAGTGCTCTATCCATCAATGTCTTTGTTTGCAATTATGGAGCACCCTAGCTTGAGTCAATCGAGCTCTACTTTTGCTATTTCGTGAATCTGGGCAGATTGTCTACTTGTTAGCGATTTTGCCGAGGATGTTGTAGTTGATCCGTGCATGCTATGTTATTGTTCTTGCCATGTCTAGCTTTCATAATGTGTACTCTTGATGGGTGTATGCTTAGATTGTCATGACATGCTCTGTAGTGAGTGCATCGAGCTCGTAAAAATGCCCACTTGATATCTGATTTGCATGCTCCAGTTTTTCACTAAGTCTAAGATCTGATTATATTTTTGCCATGTTCACATGCTTGCAATTGTATTTTCTGATCCCTTTTGGCTCAAGGTCACTAAGGGACTTCTGTTAAGCTCTTTGAGTAGCTCCATGTAATGCTTTAATTTGCCATGTTCAGGCCCTGTAGCATATAGTTTTCATGCTCCACAGTGTGCTACCTGATCTGAAATTTCAGACAAGTGTTAATTTCACCAAGTCTGAAATCGGTTTATCAATTGCACTTTTGCCATGCTTGTTTGAACCTGTTAGTGAAATTAACACTTGTCTGAAATTTCAGATCAGGTAGCACACTGTGGAGCATGAAAACTATATGCTACAGGGCCTGAACATGGCAAATTAAAGCATTACATGGAGCTATTCAAAGAGCTTAACAAAAGTCCCTTAGTGACCTTGAGCCAAAAGGGATCAGAAAATACAATTGCAAGCATGTGAACATGGCAAAAACATAAGCAGATCTCTGACTTAGTGAAAAACTGGAGCATGCAAATCAGATATCAAGTAGGCATTTTTACGAGCTCGATGCACTCACTACAGAGCATGTCATGACAATCTAAGCATACACCCATCAAGAATACACATTATGAAAGCTAGACATGGCAAGAACAATAACATAGCATGCACGGATCAACTACAACATCCTCGGCAAAATCGCTAACAAGTAGACAATCTGCCCAGATTCATGAAATAGCAAAAGTAGAGCTCGATTGACTCAAGCTAGGTTGCTCCATAATTGTAAACAAAGACATGGATGGATAGAGCACTACAAGATTAACAAATCATCCTTACTGATCATCCTCAAAAAATGCACGGATCACTAGGAAACAACATGAACATATGGCATATTGATAAAAACAGTCCAAGGACTTAGTGGAAGTGCTAAGTCCCTGAAATCAGCATTAACGAATGCACCACTTTGCAAGCTTGTGCTAGTCACCACACACATCACAAAAATACATGGATGGCACCTTTGGAAAGATGGCAAAGCATATTACAAAACACATGTAGAGCTCATGGGCATATCATGCACACAATAATCATGGCAAAAATGACAAATAGCTATCTGGAGCAGCAGAATCTGACAATTATCTCAAATAGCATTCTTCCAACAGCATTTCGGGCATCAAGATGAACTCAAATGAAAATGATGCAATGATATGAAATGATGTGTTCTCTGAGACGAACATTTTGATATGCTATATGCCCAAAACGGAGCTACGGATGCAAAGTTACGATGCGATGAACATAGCAAAATAAAGAGCTTAACATGGCATGCTTGCAATTGTATTTTCTGATCCCTTTTGGCTCAAGGTCACTAAGGGACTTTTGTTAATCTCTTTGAGTAGATTCATGCCATGCCTTGCTTTTCCATGTTAAGTTCCTGTAGCATATAGTTTTATTGCTTCAAAGTGTGCTAGCTGATCTGAAATTCCAGACTAGTGTTAATTTCACTAAGTCTGAAACCTGTTTACCAATTGCATTTTTGTCATGCTTGTTTGAACCTGTTAATGGATGAATTGGCCGTAGCTCAGTGTTCATCTTTTGTCAAGCATCATGAATGGATCCCTTCCATGTATTTTGTTGACATGTTTGAGTGTTGTAGCATATTTATCTTGTTGCATTTAGATGGCTACTTGTTGTTTATCACAGACTGGTGCCATATTTGTTTTGCTTGCCATTTCCAAACCGTGCATCCGATTCCGGTGTTCTTTATATCGATTTCAACCGAAATCACCTCACCTTTCCAGTGGCACTCTTGGATTTCCAAGTTGAGGCCAGATTCAATCATTCCTCGCCAAATCATGCATATGCATCGCATACCGCATCCCGCATATCATACCATGTTCATGTGTTGGTTGTTTACTATGTTGTGTGCTTCTTTCTGGTGTTTGCTACTTAGGGTTGGTTCCGGTAACATCGTGTTGTGAGGACCCGTTCGTCTATGTCTGTTGTCTTCTTCATGGACTCGTTCTTCTTCCTTGCGGGATTTCAGGCAAGATGACCATACCCTCGAAATCACTTCTATCTTTGCTTGCTAGTTGCTCGCTCTTTTGCTATGCCTATGCTGCGATACCTACCACTTCCTTATCATGCCTCCCATATTGTTGAACCAAGCCTCTAACCCACGTTGTCCTAGGAAACCGTTGTTTGGCTATGTTACCGCTTTGCTCAGCCCCTCTTATAGCGTTGTTAGTTGTAGGTGAAGAATTGAAGTTTGTTCCTTGTTGGAACATGGAGATGTTGTTCCTTGTTGGAACATGTTTACTTGTTGGGATATCACAATATATCTTATTTAATTAATGCATCTATATACTTGGTAAAGGGTGGAAGGCTCGGCCTTATGCCTGGTGTTTTGTTCCACTCTTGCCGCCCTAGTTTCCGTCATATCGGTGTTAAGTTCCCGGATTTTGCGTTCCCTACGCGATTGGGTAATAATGGGAACCCCTTGACAGTTCGCCTTGAATAAAACTCCTCCAGCAATGCCCAACATTGGTTTTACCATTCGCCTCCTAGCCTTTTCTTTTCCCTTGGGGGTCGCGCGCCCAAGGGTCGTCATTATTTTACCCCCCCCCCCCGGGCCAGTGCTCCTCTGAGTGTTGGTCCAAACTAGAGCCCCTTGCAGCGCCACCTCGGGGAAACTCAAGGGCTGGTTTTAGTTGTACGGACTGCTCATCTGAGTGTGCCCTGAGAACGAGATATGTGCAGCTCCTATCGGGATTTGTCGGCACATTCGGGCGGTGTTGCTGGATTTGCTTTACCATTGTAGAAATGTCTTGTAACCGGGATTCCGAGTCTGATCGGGTCTTCCCGCTAGAAGGATTATCCTTCGTTGACCGTGAGAGCTTGTGATGGGCTAAGTTGGGACACCCCTGCAGGGATTGAACTTTCAAAAGTCGTGCCCACGGTTATGGGCAGATGGGAATTTGTTAACGTCCGGTTGTAGAAAACCTGAAGTTGACCTTAATTAAAATGCATCAACCGCGTGTGTAACCGTGATGGTTTCTTTCCGGCGGAGTCCGGGAAATGAACACGGTGTTGGAGTTATGCTTGACGTAGGTTGTTCTAGGATCACTTCTTGATCATACTTTTATCGACCGTGCTTTGCCTTCTCTTCTCGCTCTCATTTGCGTATGTTAGCCACCATATGTGCTAGTCGCTTGCTGCAGCTCCACCTCATACCTTTACCTTACCCATAAGCTTAGATAGTCTTGATCGCGAGGGTGCGAGATTGCTGAGTCCCCGTGACTCACAGATACTTCCAAAACCAGCTTGCAGGTGCCGATGAGTCCGTGCAGATGACGCAACCAAGCTCAGGAGGAGCTCGATGAAGATCTTGCCCTTTGTGTTGTTTCGTTCTAGTTGATCAGTAGTGGAGCCCAGTTGGGGTCAATCGGGGACCTTGTCACATTTGGGGTTCTTCTGTTATTTTGGTTCCGTAGTCGGACCTTGATTGTAGTTGGATGTTGTAATGCTTTATTTATGTAATTGTGTGAAGTGGCGATTGTAAGCCAACTATGTATCTCTTTCCCTTATGTATTACATGGGTTGTGTGAAGATTACCTCACTTGCGACATTGCTTTCAATGCGGTTATGCCTCTAAGTCGTGCTTCGACGCGTGGGAGATATAGCCGCATCGAGGGCGTTACAAAGGCCCAACAACGTCTACAAGAAGAAGGTTGTGTGGTAGACATCAGTAGGATGACCCAGAAAGGTTATGTCCTCTTTGGAGAATACACCTATGTTTGAACAAGATAACCCCGTCAAGAGGGTAGTAACGCTATGTTCTCTTTGGTGAATACACCTATGTTTGAACAGGAAGCCCCCAAGTGACATATTCGGTTAAGAGGGTAGTAACGCTATGTTCTCTTTGGTGAATACACCTATGTTTGAACAGGAAGCCCCCAAGTGACTTATTTGTGAGTTGTGCTTGCCGGGTACCTATGTTTGAGTTGTGTTGTGCAACAAACTCTCTTTGGTCCTGGTACACCGGGTGTCAAGCCACGGAAGTGATTATATAATGTGACAAGTCAATAAGGCAGGATACCCATGTTTGAACCACGCATCATGGCAGCAAATTCTCTTTGGCAACCTTTAATTTTTCCTGAGAACTCGAACTTGCGAGAGATGGATTCTTTTTGAACCGGATGTTTAACCAGATATCGAGAGCTTCAAAGCTTTATGGGAGAGAGATGTCTCTGTTGGGGAACGCAGTAATTTCAAAATTTTCCTACGCACACGCAAGATCTATCATGGTGATGCATAGCAACGAGAGGGAAGAGTGTTGTCTACGTAGCCTCATACACCGTAAGCGGAAGCGTTATGACAACGTGGTTGATGTAGTCGAACGTCTTCACGATCCGACCAATCCTAGCACCAAAGGTACGGCACCTCTGTGATCTGCACACGTTCAGCTCGGTGACATCCCGCGAACTCTAGATCCAGCTGAGTGTCGAGGGAGAGTTTCGTCAGCCCGACGACATAATGACGGTGATGATGAAGCTATTGGAACAAGGCTTTGCCTAAGCACCGCAACGATATGACCGAGGTGGCTTATGGTGGAGGGGGCACCGCACACGGCTAAGACAATTGTCAACTTGTGTCTATGGGGTGCCCCCTCCCCCGTATATAAAGGAGTGGAGGAGGGGGAGGGGCCGGCCCTCTATGGATCCCCCCCTCTTCCCTAGTTGGATTAGGAGAGGAAGGAAGGGGGAGAGAGGGGGAAGGAAAGGGGGCCGGCCCCCACCCAATTCAGATTGGGATTGGGAGGGGGCGCCCCCTCCTAGGCTCCCTTCTCCTCTCTCCCACTATGGCCCAATAAGGCCCATATACTTCCCGGGGGGTTCCGGTAACCTCCCGGTACTCCTGTATATGCCCGAACTCACCCAAAACCATTCCGATGTCCAAACATAGTCATCCAATATATCGATCTTTATGTCCCGACTATTTCAAGACTCCTCGTCATGTACGCGATCATATCCGGGACTCCGAACAACCATCGGTACATCAAAACACATAAACTCATAATATCGATCGTCACTGAACGTTAAGTGTGCGGACCCTACGGGTTCGAGAACTATGTAGACATGATCAAGACTCATCTCCAGTCAATAACCAATAGCGGAACGTGGATGCTCATATTGGTTCCTACATATTCTACGAAGATCTTTATCGGTCAAACCGCATAACAACATACGTTGTTCCCTTTGTCATCGGTATGTTACTTGCCCGAGATTCGATCGCCAGTATCTCAATACCTAGTTCAATCTCGTTACCGGCAAGTCTCTTTACTCATTTCGTAATGCGACATCCCGTAACTAACTCATTAGTCACATTGCTTGCAAGGCTTATAGTGATGTGCATTACCGAGAGGGCCCAGAGATACCTCTCCGATACACGGAGTGACAAATCCTAATCTCGATCTATGCCAACTCAACAAACACCATCGGAGACACTTGTAGAGAATCTTTATAGTCACCCAGTTACGTTGTGACGTTCGATAGTTGATACGTCTCCAACGTATCTATAATTTTTGATTGCTCCATGCTATATTATCTACTGTTTTGGAAATTATTGGGCTTTATTATACACTTTTATATTATTTTTTGGACTAACCTACTAACCGGAGGCCCAGCCCAGAATTGTTGTTTTTTGCCTATTTTAGGGTTTCGAAGAAAAGGAACATCAAACGGAGTCCAAACAGAATGAAACCTTCGGGAACGTGATTTTTGGAACGAACAAGATCCAGGAGACTTGGACCCTACGTCAAGCAACCAACATGGAGGCCACGAGGTAGGGGGCGCGCCTACCCCCCCCCCCCCCCCAGGCGCGCCCTCCACCCTCGTGGGCCCCCTATTGCTCCACCGACGTACTCCTTCCTCCTATATATACCTACGTACCCCCAAACGATCAAATACGAAGCCAAACCCCTAATTCCACCGCCATAACTTTATGTATCCACGAGATCCCATGTTGGGGCCTGTTCCGGAGCTCCCCTGGAGGGGGCATCGATCATGGAGGGCTTCTACATCAACACCATAGCCCCTCCGATGAAGTGTGAGTAGTTTACCTCAGACCTACGGGTCCATAATTATTAGCTAGATGGCTTCTTCTCTCTTTTTGGATCTCAATACAAAGTTCTCCCCCTCTCTTGTGGAGATCTATTCGATGTAATCTTCTTTTGCGGTGTGTTTGTTGAGACCAATGAATTGTGGGTTTATGATCAAGTTTATCTATGAACAATATTTGAATCTTCTCTGAATTCTTTTATGTATGATTGGTTATCTTTGCAAGTCTCTTCGAATTATCAGTTTGGTTTGGCCTACTAGATTGATCTTTCTTGCAATGGGAGAAGTGCTTAGCTTTGGGTTCAATCTTGCGGTGTCCTTTCCCAGTGACAGTAGGGGCAGCAAGGCACGTATTGTATTGTTGCCATCGAGGATAACAAGATGGGGTTTTTATCATATTGCATGACTTTTTACCTCTACATCATGTCATCTTGCTTAAGGCGTTACTCTGTTCTTATGAACTTAATACTCTAGATGCATGCTGGATAGCGGTCGATGTGTGGAGTAATAGTAGTAGATGCGGGCAGGAGTCGGTCTACTTGTCTCGGACGTGATGCCTGTATACATGATCATACCTAGATATTCTCATAACTATGCTCAATTCTGTCAATTGCTCAACAGTAATTTGTTCACCCACCGTAAAATACATATGCTCTTGAGAGAAGCCACTAGTGAAACCTATGGCTCCCGGGTCTATCTTCATCATATTAATCTTCCAACACTTAGTTATTTTCATTGCCTTTTATTTTACTTTGCATCTTTATCATAAAAATACCAAAAATATTATCTTATCATATCTATCAGATCTCACTCTCGTAAGTGACCGTGTAGGGATTGACAACCCCTTATCGCGTTGGTTGCGAGGATTTATTTGTTTTGTGCAGGTACGAGGGACTCGCGCGTAGCCTCCTACTGGATTGATACCTTGGTTCTCAAAAATTGAGGGAAATACTTACGCTACTTTGTTGCATCACCCTTTCCTCTTCAAGGGAAAACCAACGCAGTGCTCAAGAGGTAGCAAGAAGGATTTCTGGCACCGTTGCCGGGGAGGTCTACGCAAAAGTCAAACATACCAAGTACCCATCACAAACCCTTATCTCCCGCATTACATTATTTGCCATTTGCCTCTCGTTTTCCTCTCCCCCACTTCACCCTTGCCGTTTTATTTGCTCTCTCTTGCTCTATCCTCCCTCTCTTTCCCGTTTGCCTCTTTTTGCCCATTTCGTGTTTGCTTGTGTGTTGGATTGCTTGCTTGTCACGATGGCTCTTCCCCGATTTGGTGATCTTCACCTTAAAAGGTTAGAAGAAATCAAAAACAACGTTAGGAGTTTTATGGTCTTGCAATTTGAGCATAATAGTTTCTTTAGAAACGAGATTAAGGAACAAAAAAGCTTTATGAGTTATATGAATAAAGAGCTCGATGATATGTCTAAAGAATTTGATGGTTTGAGATCCCAAATTGCTTGTCTTGAGAAGTTAATAGCTGAAGTTTCAGATAAACAGGCTACCTTAGTTAATAAGATGGCCGCTAAGCCGGAAGACCATGATAATAAAGATGATGATCTAAAAGTTATTGATGTGTCCCCTATTAAATATTTGTTTTGCAATATGAATCTTGATAATTATGGGACTGAATATGATCCACCTTTACCTAGAAGGCATTCCAAAAATTCGGAGTTTTTAGATCTTGATGCTAAATTTGATAAAAGTGGGATTGAAGAGATCAAAACTCTAGATGTTAATGAACCTACTATTTTGGATTTCAAGGAATTTAATTATAATAGCTGCTCTTAGATTTTATTTCCTTGTTGCAATCTGTGCTAAATTCTCCTCATGCTTATAGCCAAAATAAAGCTTTTACCAAACATATCATTGATGCTTTGATGCAATCTTATGAAGAAAAACTTGAGTTGGAAGTTTCTATCCCTAGAAAAATTTATGATGAGTGGGAACCTACTATTAAAATTAAAATTAAAGATCATGAATGCTATGCTTTGTGTGATTTGGGTGCTAGTGTTTCCACGATTCCAAAGACTTTGTGTGATTTGTTAGGTTTCCGTGATTTTGATGATTGCTCTCTAAACTTGCACCTTGCGAATTCTACTATTAAGAAACCTATGGGAAGAATTAATTATGTTCTTATTGTTGCAAATAGGAATTATGTGCCCATAGATTTTATCGTTCTTGACATAGATTGCAATCCTTCATGTCCTATTATTCTTGGTAGACCTTTCCTTAGAACGATTGGTGCAATTATTGATATAAAGGAAGGAAATATTAGATTCCAATTTCCATTAAGGAAAGGCATGGAACACTTTCCTAGAAAGAAAATTAAATTACCTTATGAATCTATTATGAGAGCCACTTATGGATTGCCTACCCAAGATGGCAATACCTAGATCTATCCTTGCTTTTTATGCCTAGCTAGGGGCGTTAAACGATAGCGCTTGTTGGGAGGCAACCCAGTTTTATTTTTATTCCTTGCTTTTTGCTCCTATTTAGTAATAAATAATTTATCTATCCTCTGTTTTGGTTGTGTTTTTGTGTTTAATTAGTGTTTGTGCCAAGTAGAACCGTTGGGAAGACTTGGGGAAAGTCTTGTAAATCTTGCTGTAAAAAACAGAAACTTTAGTGCTCACGAGAACTGCTGCCATTTTTATTTGGAAAGTGATATTTAGTTAATTCTTTTTGAAGATGATTAATATATAAATTCCTCACGTCCATCAATTTATTTTAAAATTATTGGGGTTTCAGATCTTGCGCTAGCTACAGATTACTACAGACTGTTCTGTTTTTGACAGATTCTGTTTTTCGTGTGTTGTTTGCTTATTTTGATGAATCTATGGCTAGTAAAATAGTTTATAAACCATAGAGAAGTTGGAATAAAGTAGGTTTAACACCAATATAAATAAATAATGAGTTCATTACAGTACCTTGAAGTGGTCTTTTGTTTTCTTTCGCTAACGGAGCTCACGAGATTTTCTACTTTAAGTTTTGTGTTGTGAAGTTTTCAAGTTTTGGGTAAAGATTTGATGGATTATGGAACAAGGAGTGGCAAGAGCCTAAGCTTGGGGATACCCATGGCACCCCCAAGATAATCTAAGGACACCTAAAAGCCAAAGCTTGGGGACGCCCCGGAAGGCATCCCCTCTTTCGTCTACTTCCATCGGTAACTTTACTTGGAGCTATATTTTTATTCACCACATGATATGTGTTTTGCTTGGAGCGTCTTGTATGATTTGAGTCTTTGCTTTTTATTTTACCACAATCATCTTTGCTGTACACACCTTTTGAGAGAAACACACATGATTCGGAAATTATTAGAATACTCTATGTGCTTCACTTATATCTTTTGAGTTATATAGTTTTGCTCTAGTACTTCACTTATATCTTTTAGAGCACAGTGGTGGATTTGTTTTATAGAAACTATTGTTCTCTCATGCTTCATTTAGATTATTTTGAGAGTCTTAAATAGCATGGTAATTTGCTTAAATAAACCTAATATGCTAGATATACAAGATTAATAATAAAATTCTCTTATGAGTGTGTTGAATACTAAGAGAAGTTCGATGCTTGATGATTGTTTTGAGATATGGAGGTAGTGATATTAAAGTTGTGCTAGTTGAGTAGTTATGAAATTTAGAAATACTTGTGTTGAAGTTTGCAAGTCCCGTAGCATGCACGTATGGTAAACTTTATGTAACAGATTTGAAACATGAGGTGTTCTTTGATTGTCCTCCTTATGAGTGGCGGTCGGGGACGAGCGGTGGTCTTTTCCTACCAATCTATCCCCCTAGGAGCATGCGCGTAGTGCTTGGTTTCTGATGACTTGTAGATTTTTTCAATAAGTATGTGAGTTCTTTATGACTAATGTTGAGTCCATGGCTTATAGCACTCTCACCCTTCCATCATTGCTAGCCTCTTCGGTACCGTGCATTGCCCTTTCTCACATTGAGAGTTGGTGCAAACTTCACCGGTGCATCCAAACCCCATGATATAATACGCTCTTTCACACATAAACCTCCTTATATCTTCCTCAAAATAGCCACCATACCTACCTATTATGGCATTCCCATAGCCATTCCGAGATATATTGCCATGCAACTTTCCACCATCCCGTTTATCATGACACGTTCATCATTGTCATATTGCTTTGCATGATCATGTAGTTGACATCGTATTTGTGGCAAAGCCACCGTTCATAATTTTTCAGACATGTCACACTTGATTCATTGCATATCTCGGTACACCGCCGGAGGCATTCATATAGAGTCATACCTTGTTCTAGTATCGACTTGTAATCATTGAGTTGTAAATAAATAGAAGTGTGATGATCATCATTTAATAGAGCATTGTCCCAATAAAAAAAGAGAAAGGCCAAAAAAAGAAGGCCCAAAAAAAGAAATAAAAAGGGGCAATGCTACTATCCTTTTTCCACACTTGTGCTTCAAAGTAGCACCATGATCTTCATGATAGATAGGCTCTTGTTTTGTCACTTTCATATACTAGTGGGAATTTTTCATTATAGAACTTGGCTTGTATATTCCAACTATGGGCCTCCTCAAGTGCCCTAGGTCTTCGTGAGCAAGCAAGTTGGATGCACACCCACTAGTTACTTTTGTTGAGCTTTCATACATTTATAGCTCTAGTGCATCCGTTGCATGGCAATCCCTACTCCTTGCACTAACATCAGTCGATGGGCATCTCCATAGCTCATTGATTAGCCTCGTTGATGTGAGACTTTCTCCTTTTTGTCTTCTCCACATAACCCCCATCATTATACTCTATTCCACCCATAGTGCTATATCCATGGCTCACGCTCATGTATTGCGTGAAGGTTTATAAAGTTTGAGATTACTAAAGTATGAAACAATTGCTTGGCTTGTCATCGGGGTTGTGCATGATGAGAGCATTCTTGTGTGACGAAAATGGAGCATGACTAAACTATATGATTTTGTAGGGATGAACTTTCTTTGGCCATGTTATTTTGAGAAGACATAATTGCTTAGTTAGTATGCTTGAAGTATTATTATTTCTATGTCAATATTAAACTTTTATCTTTAATCTTTCGGATCTGAATATTCATGCCACAATTAAGAAGAATTACATTGAAATTATGCCTAGTAGCATTCCACAACAAAAATTCTGTTTTTATCATTTACCTACTCGAGGACGAGCAGGAATTAAGCTTGGGGATGCTTGATACATCTCCAACGTATCTATAATTTTTGATTGCTCCATGCTATATTATCTAATGTTTTGGACATTATTGGGCTTTATTATACACTTTTATATTATTTTTGGGACTAACCTACTAACCGGAGGCCCAGCCCAGAATTGATGTATTTTTTGCCTATTTTAGGGTTTCAAAGAAAAGGAATATCAAACGGAGTCCAAACAGAATGAAACCTTCGGGAACGTGATTTTTGGAATGAACAAGATCCAGGAGACTTGGACCCTACGTCAAGCAACCAACAGGGAGGCCACGAGGTAGGGGGGCGCTCCTACCCCCCCCAGGCGCGCCCTCCACCCTCGTGGGGCCCCTGTTGCTCCACCGACGTAATCCTTCCCCCTATATATACCTACATACCCCCAAACGATCAGATGCGGAGCCAAAACCCTGATTCCACCGCCGTAACTTCCTGTATCCACGAGATCCCATCTTGAGGCCTGTTCCGGAGCTCCGCCGGAGGGGGCATCGATCACGGAGGGCTTCTACATCAACACCATAGCCCCTCCAATGAAGTGTGAGTAGTTTACCTCAAACCTACGGGTCCATAGTTATTAGCTAGATGGCTTCTTCTCTCTTTTTGGATCTCAATACAAAGTCCCCCCCCCTCTCTTGTGGAGATCTATTCGATGTAATCTTCTTTTGTGGTGTGTTTGTTGAGACCGATGAATTGTGGGTTTATGATCAAGTTTATCTATGAACAATATTTCAATCTTCTCTGAATTCTTTTATGTATGATTGGTTATCTTTGCAAGTCTCTTTGAATTATCAGTTTGGTTTGGCCTACTAGATTGATCTTTCTTGCAATGGGAGAAGTGCTTAGCTTTGGGTTCAATCTTGCGGTGTCCTTTCCCAGTGACAGTAGGGGCAGCAAGGCACGTATTGTATTGTTGCCATCGAGGATAACAAGATGGGGTTTTTATCATATTGCATGAATTTATCCATCTGCATCATGTCATCTTGCTTAAGGCGTTACTCTGTTCTTATGAACTTAATACTCTAGATGCATGCTAGATAGCGGTCGATGTGTGGGTAATAGTAGTAGATGCAGGCAGGAGTCGGTCTACTTGTCTCGGACGTGATGCCTATATATATGATCATACCTAGATATTCTCATAACTATGCTCAATTCTGTCAATTTCTCAACAGTAATTTGTTCACCCACCGTAAAATACCTATGCTCTTGAGAGAAGCCACTAGTGAAACCTATGGCCCCCGGGTCTATCTTCATCATATTAATCTTCCAACACTTAGTTATTTTCATTGCCTTTTATTTTACTTTGCATCTTTATCATAAAAATACCAAAAATATCATCTTATCATATCTCTCAGATCTCACTCTCTTAAGTGACCGTGTAGGGATTGAAAACCCCTTATCGCGTTGGTTGCGAGGATTTATTTGTTTTGTGCAGGTACGAGGGACTCACGCGTATCCTCCTACTGGATTGATACCTTGGTTCTCAAAAACTGAGGGAAATACTTATGCTACATTGCTGCATCACCCTTTCCTCTTCAAGGGAAAACCAACACAGTGCTCAAGAGGTAGCAATAGCACACTAAGTGTTCCTCTGGTATTCGGGAGTTGCATAATCTCATAGTTATAGGAACATGTATAAGTTATGAAGAAAGCAATAGCAATAAACTAAACGATCATTGTGCTAAGCTAACGGATGGGTCAAGTCAATCACATCATTCTCTAATGATGTGATCCCGTTTATCAAATGACAACTCTTTGTCCATGGCCAGGAAACTTAACCATCTTTGGTCAACGAGCTAGTCAAGTAGAGGCATACTAGTGACACTCTGTATGTCTATGTATTCACACATGTACTAAGTTTCCGGTTAATACAATTCTAGCATGAATAATAAACATTTATCATGATATAAGAAAATATAAATAACAACTTTATTATTGCCTCTAGGGCATATTTCCTTCAGTCTCCCACTTGCACTAGAGTCAATAATCTAGATTACATTGTAATGATTCTAACACCCATGGAGTCTTGGTGCTGATCATGTTTTGCTCATGAGAGAGGCTTAGTCAATGGGTCTACAACATTCAGATCCGTATGTCTCTTGCAAATCTCTATGGCTCCCTCCTTGACTTGATCGCGGATGGAATTGAAGCGTCTCTTGATGTGCTTGGTTCTCTTGTGAAATCTGGATTCCTTTGCCAAGGCAATTGCACCAGTATTGTCACAAAAGATTTTCATTGGACCCGATGCACTAGGTATTACACCTAGATCGAATATGAACTCCTTCATCCAGACTCTTTCATTTGTTGCTTCCGAAGCAGCTATGTACTCCGCTTCGCATGTAGATCCCGCCATGACGCTCTGCTTGGAACTGCACCAACTGACAGCTCCACCACTTAATAAAAATACATATTCGGTTTGTGACTTAGAGTCATCCAGATCAGTGTCAAAGCTTGCATCGACGTAACCATTTACGACGAGCTCTTTGTAACCTCCATAAACGAGAAACATATCCTTAGTCCTTTTCAGGTATTTCAGGATGTTCTTGACCGTTGTCCAGTGATCCACTCCTGGATTACTTTGGTACCTCCTTGCTAAACTAATAGTAAGGCACACATCAGGTCTGGTACACAGCATTGCATGCATGATAGAACCTATGGCTGAAGCATAGGGAATGACTTCCATTTTTTTCTCTATCTTCTATAGTGGCCGGGCATTGAGTCTGACTCAACTTCACACCTTGTAACACAGGCAAGAACCCTTTCTTTGCTTGATCCATTTTGAACTTCTTCAAAACTTTATCATGGTATGTGCTTTGTGAATGTCCAATTAAGCGTCTTGATCTATCTCTATAGATCTTGATGCCCAATATATAGACAGCTTCACCGAGGTCTTTCATTGAAAAATTCTTATTCAAGTATCCTTTTATGCTATTCAGAAATTCAGTATCATTTCCAATCAACAATATGTCATCCACATATAATATCAGAAATGCTACAGAGCTCTCACTCACTTTCTTGTAAATACAGGCTTCTCTGTATAAAACCATATGCTTTGATCACACTATCAAAGCGTATATTCCAACTCTGAGAGGCTTGCGCCAGTCCATGAATGGATCCCTGGAGCTTGAACACTTTGTTAGCACCTTTTGGATCGACAAAACCTTATGGTTGCATCATATACAACTCTTCTTTTGGGTATCCATTAAGGAGTGCAGTTTTGACATCCATTTGCCAAATTTCATAATCATAAAATGCGGCAATTGCTAACATGATTCAGACGGACTTAAGCATCGCTATGGGTGAGAAGGTCTCATCGTAGTCAACTCCTTGAACTTGTCGAAAACCTTTCACAACAAGTCGAGCTTTGTAGACAGTAACATTACCGTCAGCGTCAGTCTTCTTCTTGAAGATCCATTTATTCTCTATGGCCTGCTGATCAACGGGCAAGTCAACCAAAGTCCACACTTTCTTCTCATACATGGAGCCCATCTCAGATTTCATGGCCTCAAGCCATTTTGCGGAATCTGGGCTCATCATCGCTTCCTCATAGTTCGTAGGTTCGTCATTGTCAAGTAACATGACCTCCAGAACAGGATTACCATACCACTCTAGTGCGGATCTTACTCTGGTTGACCTACGAGGTTCGGTAGTAACTTGATCAGAAGTTTCATGATCATCATCATTAGCTTCCTCACTTACTGGTGTAGGAATCACTGAAACTGATTTCAGTGATGAATTACTTTCCAATAAGGGAGCAGGTACAATTACCTCATCAAGTTCTACTTTCCTCCCACTCACTTCTTTCGAGAGAAACTCCTTCTCTAGAAAGGATCCATTCTTAGCAACGAATATCTTGCCTTCGGATCTGTGATAGAAGGTGTACCCAACAGTCTCCTTTGGGTATCCTATGAAGACACATTTCTCCGACTTGGATTCGAGCTTATCAGGTTGAAGTTTTTTCACATAAGCATCGCAGCTCCTAACTTTAAGAAACGACAACTTGGGCTTCTTGCCAAACCATAGTTCATAAGGTGTCGTCTCAACGGATTTTGATGGTGCCCTATTTAACATGAATGCAGCCGTCTCTAAAGCATAACCCCAAAATGATAGCGATAAATCAATGAGAGACATCATAAATCGCACAATATCTAATAAAGTGTGATTCCGACGTTTGGACACACCATTATGATGTGGTGTTCCAGGTGGCGTGAGTTGTGAAACTATTCCGCATTGTTTCAAATGAAGACCAAACTCATAAATCGAATATTCACCTCCACAATCAGATCGTAGAAACTTAATTTTCTTGTTACAGTGATTTTCCACTTCACTCTGAAATTCTTTGAACTTTTCAAATGTTTAAGACTTATGTTTCATCAAGTAGATATACCCATATCTGCTCAAATCATCTGTGAAGGTAAGGAAATAACGATACCCGTCGTGAGCATCAACACTCATCGGACCGCATACATCAGTATGTATTATTTCCAACAAGTCTGTTGCTCGCTCCATTGTTCCCGAGAATGGAGTTTTTATCATCAAGTGATTCATAATCAAGTGATTCCAAAAGCCCATCTGCATGTATTATTTCCAACAAGGCATGGTTCGCAAGCATCAAGTGATTCATAATCAAGTTATTCCAAAAGCCCATCTGCATGGAGTTTCTTCATGCGCTTTACACCAATATGACCTAAACGGCAGTGCCACAAATAAGTTGCACTATCATTATTAAACTTATATCTTTTGGGTTCAATGCTATGAATATGTGTATCATTACTATCAAGATTTAGTAAAAAAATAGACCACTCATCAAGGGTGCACGACCATAAAAGATATTACTCATATAAATAGAATAACCATTATTCTCCAATTTAAATGAATAACCGTCTCACATCAAACAAGATCCAGATATAATGTTCATGCTCAACGCTGGCACCAAATAACAATTATTTAGGTCTAAAACTAATCCTGAAGGTAGATGTGGAGATAGTGTGCTGACGATGATCACATCGACTTTGGAACCATTTCCCACGTGCATCGTCACCTCATCCTTAGCCAATCTTCGCTTAATCCATAGCCCCTATTTCGAGTTGCAAATATTAGCAACAGAACCAGTATCAAATACCCAGGCGCTACTGCGAGCATTAGTAAGGTACACATCAATAACATGTATATCAAATATACCTTTCACTTTGCCATCCTTCTTATCCACCAAATACTTGGGGCAGTTCCGCTTCAAGTGACCAGTCCCTTTGAAGTAGAAGCACTCAGTCTCAGGCTTAGGTCCAGACTTGGGCTTCTTCACTTGAGCAACAACTTGCTTGCCGTTCTTCTTTAAGTTCCCCTTCTTCCCTTTACCCTTTTTCTGGAAACTGGTGGTCTTGTTGACCATCAACACTTGATGCTCCTTCTTGATTTCTACCTCCGTAGCGTTTAGCATTGCAAAGAGCTTGGGAATTGTCTTATCCATCACTTGCATATTATAGTTCATCACGAAGCTCTTGTAGCTTAGTGGCAGTGATTGAAAAACTCTGTCAATGACACTATCATCAGGAAGATTAACTCCCAGCTGAGTCAAGTGGTTGTGGTACCTAGACATTCTCAATATATGTTCACTGACAGAACTATTCTCCTCCATTTTGCAGTTGTTGAACTTATTGGAGACTTCATATCTCTCAAACCGGGAATTTGCTTGAAATATTAACTTCAACTCCTGGAACATCTCATATGCTCCATGACGTTCAAAATGTTGTTGAAGTCCCGGTTCTAAGCCGTAAAGCATGGCACACTGAACTATCGAGTAGTCATCAGCTTTGCTCTGCCAAGTGTTCACAACATCTGGCGTTGCTCCTGCAGCGGGTTTGTCACCTAGCGGTGCTTCCAAGACGTAATTCTTCTATGCAGCAATGAGGATAATCCTCAAGTTACGGACCCAGTCCGTGTAATTTCTACCATCATCTTTCAACTTAGCTTTCTCTAGGAACGCATTAAAATTCAACGGAACAACAGCACGGGCCATCTATCTACAACAACATAGACATGCAAAATACTATCAGGTACTAAGTTCATGATAAATTATAGGCACCCAGTTACATTGTGACGTTTGATAGCACACTAAGTGTTCCTCCGGTATTCGGGAGTTGCATAATCTCATAGTCATAGGAACATGTATAAGTTATGAAGAAAGTAATAGCAATAAACTAAACGATCATTGTGCTAAGCTAATGGATGGGTCAAGTCAACCACATCATTCTCTAATGATGTGATCCCGTTTATCAAATGACAACTCTTTGTCCATGGCCGGGAAACTTAACCATCTTTGATCAACGAGCTAGTCAAGTAGAGGCATACTAGTGACACTCTGTTTGTCTATGTATTCACACATGTACTAAGTTTCCGGTTAATACAATTCTAGCATGAATAATAAACATTTATCATGACATAAGGAAATATAAATAACAACTTTATTATTGCCTCTAGGGCATATTTCCTTTAGTCTCTTGAGCCGGAAATTCTCTAACGGCCTTTAAATTTTCATCAATATGGCAGCAACCTCCAGGACCGGGTTATCTTCCCCTTCAACGTCTTGGGGTTCTTGATTTTGCTGAAACTGGTAAGACTTTGCTGAATCATATCATTGTAGCCCCCGAGTCTTAAGATGACTCGAGGAGTTGGCTTGAGATTCTTCATACTCAGCCGTGATATAAATCGCCATATAGTTGATTAGCTGAACACTGGAATTATGTACACCAGAGGTTTGAGGTGAGTTTATGATCCTCTCGATATTTGTTGTATATCTTCGGCATATATTATGCAACAAACTCGGTGACAAGACGGTCATCATTGCAATAGACAATTGTCCTGCATTTGAAGACCTTGCAAGAAAGAGTAATTGCCCTTAAATATTTTAACATGTACTGAAAGGTAGATGAAGCAGATACCAGCTGGTACTTTTGTCAGATGAAGATGCACTAGTACTTGAAGCATTCGTTAGACGTCACTTTTTGTCGGGAGCATAGGTCCTGATAATTTTGACACGTAATTGAAGGGGCAGCCGTACCACAGCGATAGAGGCGACTGCTTAGAGTCACGCAGAGTCGGCTCGCGAGATGCGTGGAAGAGATGATGACTCGCGGGTGGCTCAAGACGGCAGGGGCGGCCTCGGCTCGGCAAGGCAGAAGCGGCTGCGGCAGCAGCTCGGCACACCAGCGAGGGCAGCTCACATCGTGGACAGCTTTTGATGAGGTGTAGGCTTGAAGGCGCGGCAGTGACAGGGCATGCCGGCGAGGCACAGCTGTGGCGGCCTCAGAGTCATCGGGAGGTCCGGCGCGGGCGGCCTGTGGGTTTGAGCGAGGGCGGCTCAGTGAGTCCGTGGTGGAAGGGTGAACCACAGCGAGGGAGAGGTGCTGGCGAAGCGGTGGTTCGCGGTGGAAGAGTCCATGGAGGCGAAGTCCGGCGGGTTGAATCCGCGGCGGCGTCTTATAGCCGGCAGGTGTTGCAGTTGAAGAAACCCTCTCGGCGAAATTGGTAATGAGTGAAGGCACACCGGCCAGGGCGTCCTCGGAGTGAGGTTGAAAGAAGGCGGCGCGAGCAGCTCGCGGGGCAGAGGCCAGTGGCAGCTTGCAGTAGGCGGACTGCCTCGACGAGGACGGCTCCGCGAGGACAGCTCGCAGGCAGAGGCAGCTCAGCGAGGCCGCGCTGGCGAGGACGGTTCAGCGGCAGCGGACGAAACAAGCCATGACAGGTTGTGAAGCAGAAACGGCTGGCGACTCCAGGCACAGCGGTCGGGAGGCGTTATGCGACTCGATGCAGTCAGCGGCCCAAAACGCAATAGTAGGGCGGGTGGACGACGGTGTGGAGGCAGACGTGGCAGAAGTGTAACCCGGCGGGGTAGTGGCTGGAATAGCGACTCGAGGCTGAACCTGTGACAGCAACAGCGGCCCGCGGCAGCGGTGATAGTGGGCGGCTCGATGGTGGCGACTTGATGAATTTAACCTTCGTGGGAGCACTTTGCAGATTCATCATCTTGCCGCTGTGGCAGGTCGTGGAACGGCGACTCATAGGCAAAAAACGGCGACTCACACGTGGCGGCTCAGCAGCGGAGGCACACCGGCGGAGGTCGGCGACTTGAGGTCGTGGCGGGTCTCAGCTACAGCGGCTCAGACGGTCGCGGAGGGGCCAAGCTGGCCGGCTCAATGTGCAACCGCGGACGTAGCAGGGGCGGTTCATGGTCAAAACTATGGCCGCAGCGGTTGACACCGGTGACAGAGGAGAACCGGCCGTGGAAGTGGGTCACTGCAAAGGCGAAGCTATAGCTACAGCTTGCTTGGGCAGTTTGACGAAGCGGTGATGGCACCCGAAGTGAGCCACAGCGAGTTACATCGGAGGCAGACCGGCGACGACATGTCCGTTGCAGTGGAGTTTGGGCGCCGGCGTCTTGACACGGCCACGAGCCGTCTCGTCGTAAAAGGGGACGCCGGGCCACACCATGTGCAGAAGGAGCGACAGTGAGCCGACAAAGCGTGTAACAGCGGCGCTTGGCGTGGCGGGTCGAAGGTGAAGACGGGCTGGTCAGTGGTTCCGCGAGGCACGGTCGCAGGAGAAATCCGAGTCGTGGACCATCCGTGTCTGTGGCGGGTCACTGGATCCGCGGCGGTGACTTGGCCTGGCCGCAGCGAATTTGATCCGCGGCGAGGCGGCTCGGCAGCGGAGGCCGGCGACTCACCACGAGGCCCGTTTGAGGGCGGCTCACACCAAAAGTGGAACAACGACTCGGCAGGCGAGCGGCCCGGGCGATTCAACGGACAGAGGCTCAGGCAGCAGCTTGGCTCAGCGCAGGGACGGTTTAGATTAGTAGCAGCCATGAGACCTGACGGCTCGTAGGCAGCGCCTGGCTGGGGCAGCTCGGTGACAATGGCGACGACTCAAAGGCGGCTTGAGACAGGCCAGGTTGACGAGCGGTGGAAAGGTCAGCGCTCGACGCAATGCCACGGGCGCGGAAGGTGAGCGGCTTGCGACAGGTGGGCTTAAGATGAAGGTGGAGGCGATCGACCGCGGCGGAGTAATCCGGCGGAGAGCTGCTCGGAGGGATAGTTCAGAGACAAGGCCGGTGCAACGGCGGCTCGCAGCGGGACCGGGTGGTTGAATCGGACGGTGCCTCAAGCTGGGCTTGGGAGCGGAGACCAGTGGCGCCGAGGGCAGATCAACGCGAGGTCGACGACTTCAACGGCTCGGGCAGTGCTGTTGCGGGTTGTACTCCTAACTCCCATCATAAGTTGTTTGAAAGACAGGGATTAGAGCCACACCGAGATCGTTAACACTTTGACTGAAACACCCAAACGTCGCCCTTGATGTCTTTGATAAATCTTGGATTTGTATATTTTTGGGTATGTGGAGGACGAACTGATTTTCTATCCGACCGCGATGATAATTCGGACTTCTGTGTCTGCGACTCTGGCTCTATCTCGTGCGGTTTTGACCCGTGTGCTAGCTTTTTTGTATCCACTGATGGTTGATGCGGATCTGGCGTGTGTCATGAGTTTGCACTAATTTGCTGTGTCATCTGTTATAATACTAATAGTATACTGGAACACGGCGACTCAGGTGGATTGCGGCTTGCGGTCGCGGTAACCGCGGCCGGCTCATAAACGTACGGGCGGCTCAACATGATGGCAAAAATGACTCTTTTGGCAATTGACAGATCGGAGTCGGAGGCAGGAACAAGGCCAGTCAGGGGTCATCGCCGGTTTTCTGAGTCGTGGCAGTTTTGACTCGCCCACGTCCGGGTCTTTTTCCAAGTATTCTTGGTTTAGTTCGTCTGATGACGGCAGATCGATCCTGCTGATGAACGCGGCGGCTTGACGCTAAATCTTCAGGTTTTTCCCTGATGATCTTTGTCAATTGAACCGATGCCTATAAAAAATTCTTGATCTTGATCTAGCGAACTTAAAGCTGATGTAGATCCTTTCAAAACCAATCTTTCCTTCATCTCGAAAGTTGCAAACTTCTCGATCCCTTTTAGAGAAATCTCTCCAAGAACTCAACACCACCATGCGCGAGCCCCACGGTGGGCGCCAACTATCGTGGATTTGTCACGACAGATGTCCTAGTGTGAGTACTTAGTCGTGAAGCCAACGCATCTATGTGGTATCTTGAGAGGGGTTGATCGGAATCGAGATATGCAACACAAGACAAGGGTTTAGACAACTTCGGGCCCCGGGAAACATCATCCGGTAACAACCCTACATGTTGTTTGTGGCTAGGTCTCATTATGCTCATGAGGGAGTCGCCGTAAACCGGCTCTCCTAGTTGTGTCTAACCTTAACGATTATTCCACCTCCCCTCTTGGGGTGCCTTGCCCCTCCTTATATAAGTTGAAGGGGCGGTTTACATGTAGAGTCCAACTCGTATTAAGACTTAAATTATTCTGACTTCTCTTCACGGGCTTCTTTCCATAGGCTTCTTAACATCTTGGGCTTCTTAACTGCTGGCTTACGATCTGGCTTACAATCTGCCGGCTTACAATCTGGCTTACGATCTGGCTTACAATCTGGCTTACAATCTGCCGGCTTACAATCTGACTTACCAACTACCGGCTTACAATCTGACTTACAATCTGCCAGCTTACAATCTGGCTTACGATCTGCCGTCTTTCAAATTGTCGGGTCATCAATGAAATACCAAGTCCTAGCCGGGTCATACTTCCGGTCGGGTCATACCGCGGGGTATATCCCCGACACCCTCCAAGTGTGAAAAGATCCATCTTAGGGTTCCAACCTACAACACAGTATGTTGGTAACTCTAGTATGAGTAATCTAGTAACTTTTGCATGGGCGGTCTAATAACTTTAGCATAATCAGTATGGTAACTATAACACCCTAGTACATAATTTGGCTCTGTAGGAGGTTTTCCTACATGGACTAGCAACAATTTGCCTCAAAGCATGTGTCGCTAATATTCGGCACAGTGGACATCGGTTTCTAAAACTGCCTCAAATGCTCGAACCGTCACAGGTGGTTTGTTATTTCCAACCGCATTGCAGCGATCCAGGATACCACTACACTGTAGTATACCAGTCTTTGATATAACTCTCATAAGACACCATGTTATGAACCTTATATCCCTCATAAGACAATTACCAGTTGTACCGCCACATTGAGCACCGAGGGTGGCGGTTGAGCTGGGTGTGGGCCGGGCGTGAGTTCATCTCGTTCATGACTGACGTAGAAACGAAGGAGAAGGGCAACTGCACTAGCTTCCATGCTACCAATGGCGCCCCTCCATATTTCTGTGAGAAGCAACTGATCATGGTGGACCTACCGCCGGGAGCATCATACAACAGGTAGTCCACCAGCTGTTGTCATGGAGGCAAGATGTTGTCCGTCACACAGAACAACTGGATAATCAATTTCGCCCTCGACGAGCACGACGGTCCCAAGATGTCGACCGCCTTTAGCATCGGCGTGCTGGGCTACACCTACATCAACGCCACCAATGTGCCCGCGATGATGTCCAAGGTCGACGAGCAGCGGCACGAACAAGTTCTGCATAAGAATTTTATTCTTTCTTCTTACCAATGATCCACTGTCGTGTGACGCGTTGTGCATCGAGCCAGAGCGATGACTCTTTCTTGGCTTGGTGGCATGCAGTGACATGGCAGATCATCTGCACGGAGCACATGTACCCGATCCGGGTGCACTGGCACGTGAAGTAGAGCTACACTCAAGGATGAAGGTGACAGTCATGAACTATGATGCAGTCAACAGATGGAATCTGGTGGTGCAACAACCCAATCTCCGTAGGCTGACACAAGTCTTCAGTTTTAATTACCAGCCCCTCATCCAGTATGACACCATCAGTAAGCACACCAGTGGCGGAGCTTCACTAGAGCCTAGGGGCTATGCCCCCCTACCCTAGAGAAATTATGTGAAATATCATTATTATCACCATTAGTAAGCACACCAGTGGCTGAGCTTCAATAGAACCTAGGGGGGCTATGGCCCCCTACCCTAGAGAAATTATGTGAAATATCATTAGTTATTAAACTAAAATTTTAACAATTATCATGGTTTAAGCATAATTTGTCCTTTTGCCCCCCCCCCCTTAACCGACTAACTCTGCTTTGCCCCCTCAACAATCTCTGTCAAGCTCCGCCACTGAAGCACACAATCTTCGACAGGGTTAACTAGTAGTATAATACTATGAAGCAAGAGTGGGTAAGAATTGTGTGGTTTGTAGATGACTCAGGGATGTTCTAGGGGATCAGGAACTACAACGAGATACTACTAGAGGATGGGAACGTGCAGACGGAGATGATACTGGAGAAAGACCCGGGCAATTTCACCTCCTTGGGTGGCTGGGTGTTCCTGAGGAGGGTCTACTTTGACGGACACAAGTGCGTCATGCCACTACCATATCAGCCCTTCGCTGCCCAACGCGTACTGGGGCGTGTGTGTCTCGGTCGTGCATGTCTGGCTGGTCATTGGCTCTCGCCTGATATCGCTATCTGTGCTCCTTCTCATGTAAAGGATAATTGACTAACCCTGAGTAGATGGGGTTTGAGTCTCAGTTTAATTCTCTCCCTGTAGTACAACTATAACTCTTCTTTAAGCGGCAGTAGATTAACCATTGCTCAGCAACACATGGTCCTGGCAAAGGAAATCATAGAAAACTTCATATTAGGGAAGAATGTCTTCTTCCCAGCTATTACATTGTCCTTTAATGCTAGCATGAAGTGTAAGCTCGGAGATGGCTTCTTTGTTGTGGGATCATTGGTACGACAATCAAATATTCAAAGATGCTATCCTTGCTCTGTTTGACTTTGTGCTGGACAACTTCTACTCAGCCTAATCTCAATTCAATCAAGCAATTGGTCGCTAGCACCAAAACATGTCATACATGTAGCTGCATCGGCTGAACTGGTCAACCACCTCGACCTCCTATCAAGTTGTTAGCCACACAGTGAAGATGACTCTAGAGTAAGCTATGTGTCGGGTAAACCTACATGCTACTCACCTTCAGAAGGGCCAATTGGATTGTTGCACCTTAAATATGGCAGCCTAGCATTCCTAAAGCATCTCCAACAGATGAGAAAATAAAAGGACCTTAGCTATGAACCAACCATGGGGTTTTACAAACATAAACATTCAGTTTATGATCGTAAAATAGGATCGGATACCATCAACATCAAGACAACAGAAGAATGGAAAAATAAAAGCAACCAGGTGCAGTATGCTATAGTCAGTCGGTCCAAAACAACCTTTCATCCAAGCCGTCACATACTAAGATAACACGACAAACATCTAATCCAGGCATCCAACCAATTCTCCATGAAATGTCTAAGATCTCCTTGTACTCGCAACACTTCACTACTCTGAAGGCGTGCATACAAACCTCCTGTGAGAGGGGATCTAGATCAAATTCCGTCCACATGATGTCGTGAACGTCCATATCCTTTTGATACTCCTTGAGGCATGCCAATACTCCTTGAGGCATGCCAGAGCCATCCGAGCCCTCTCGCGTGCAGCCGATCGCTGTCGGTGAATCATATAATTGCAAAAGTTGTTGAGCCCTACGCAAAGATCAAAGATACCCTCCTCAGGCTCAATCAACCCTCTATTGCTAGAAGGCATTAGCATTGTCATATGTTCATACGCTAGCGCTAAGAGTCTTACCAACCAGCTAACACAATCACCTGTACTAACGACACGATCTACGTCAACGCTCTTGGCAAACAAGACCCTAGGGGTAGAGCGTGTTGTAGCGTTGGATTGCTAAAAATACGACAAAGCCTATCTAGCCTCCTTATCCAAGCATGGCAAGTAAACTAGAATCAAGTGACCGAAACAAGCAGTTAAATTATTTACTGATCCATGCAACTTAAGAAATACATTCACGTGCTACTTTACGAGTGCATAAGTTAACTTGAAAATTTTATAACTAATGCATACATTTAATTTTACAGCGAACTATCAGTCATTCAAGTCTGTCAAAAAATTATGTAGTATATCTATAAATCAATTAAAGTTTCAGAAATTAAGTTCGTAATGTAATTCTATTCTTGTATGTAATAATCATGTTAAATTTACTAACTTTTTTCGCGAACTCAATTTTACATACATATCTAAGTGCATCTATTTTTATTTTCAATGTAATAATCCATATTCAATTTGTGTTATTGTACAAATATTGAATAACCGTGTGATCCACATTCTTCTAAGGGTACCAGAGAGTACATGTGTTGTAAGTTTCACTTTCTGTAACTAACATAATATCCTAAGTTTTAGTGTCTGTAACTGACGTACTTGCCCCAAAGTTTCTAAGTTTTAATTTTCGATACTTACAATCACATCCTAGGTTCGTAAACTACATATGTACATCAGTATTTGTGTTCTAAGATCCGAGCCCAAAATTTTCCTTACTAACAAGATTCGATAAGCCAAAGATCCGAGTTTCTGAAACAGGAGAAACTAGTAGTAGAAGCACCTAAAAGAAAAGAAAAAGATTGAATACCAGCAACCATATTCATAACTTGTGCAAAGACGAAACCCGCAGAACATCAAAGATACAACATCGACTAACCTGTTTAAGATAAGCTTCTGGAATACGTCTAGCGTCTGCTCCGGGCCCAGATGGCCTCTCGGTCAAGTTCTTCCAGACCTTCTGGAATATCATCAAGCCAGAGGTGATGGTGCTTTTTGAGGAATTTTGCGTCGGCGCGATTTATCTAGCTTGGTTGAACTACGGGATCATCACTCTTATCCCTAAGGTGGCTGGGGCCTCGGACATTCGCCAGTTCCGCCATATAACGGTGATCCATGTGATCTTCGTATCATGGCGAAGGTGTATGCCAATAGGGTGACCCAGTTAGTAGACCACATCACCCATCCGAACCAATCAGCCTTTGTCCAAGGTCGATACATTCTAGATGGGGTGTTCGTTCTTCATGAAGTCCTTCACCAGGTTCGCGCTAGACAGCAGAAGGTGGTCTTCCTGAAGATTGAGTTCCATAAGGCCTATGACACTGTCCACTAGTCCTTCCTTCAGGAGGTCCTCCTCCATAAGGGATTCGGCAATAGATGGATCACTCGCGTGATGTAGATGGTGTCCTGTGGACGTACCTTGGTGAAAATTAACAATGAGATCGGCCCCTTCTTCCCCACCCTGTGTGGGGTGAGACAGGGCGATCCATTCTCCCCATTCCTATTTAACATGGTTGTTGATGCTCTTGCCGCCATCCTCGACAAGGCTAAGGCAGCAGGACACATCCACGGCCTTCTGCCTCACCTAGTTGGAGGGGATGGGTTTCCCTCATGCAGTACGCTGATGACACCATTATCATGGTGTCCAGCTCCACGGAGGACACCGCAAACTTGAAATTCCTCCTGCTGTGTTTCCAACAGATGTTGGGTCTCTCGATCAACTTTGATAAGAGTGCAGTGATGGTGACGGGATACTTGCCTGCCGAGGCCCAAGATATTGCCTATCGGCTCAATTGCCAATTGGGTACCTTCCCCACGTCCTATTTGGGGATCCACATCAATGACCCGCGCCTCTCCTCCGCCGACCCCGCCTGACGGTGAGCAAGCTGCAAAGGTGCGTCGAACCCTGGCAGGGCTGGTGGCTGTCTAAGGCGGCGAGGACGGTGCTCATTAATTTCTCCTTCTCTAGCTGGCTCCTGTTCATCATGAGCTTCTACAGCCTTCGCGAGACCCTCCATCATGAGATTGCCAAATATAAGGCGAGGTTCTACTAGGCTGGGGAAGGAGATAAGCAGAAAAATCATATGGCGAGCTGGCCCGACATTTGCAAGCCTAGAGACCAGGGCAGACTTGGGATCATGTTGCCCAAACGCATGAACATCGCCCTTCTGACCTGCTGGCTATGGAGTATTGCAAATGGAGAGGGCGGCCTATGGCTCGACATCATCCGGAACAAATATCTCTACGGACAACCGCCTGCCTTTTGTCAGCGGTCTGGTGGCTCACAGTTATGGCAGTCCATCATTCAGCTACTCCCAGTCCTTCGCATCGGGACCTCCATTACGGTGGGGTAGGGTTCCTCGACCCTATTCTGGTTCAACATGTGGACTAGGGATCACCCCTTTGCCGCCCGGTTGCCAGTGTTGTTCTCCATAGCGGTGGTTCCAAACGTGTCCGTCCAGACGGCCCTTATTGACTTAGGACGTCTTGCGTTCAGAAGGCCATTTGGTCCAACAGAGTTAGCCGAGTGGCAGGACCTCCTGGATTGCATCGCTCTCCACCCCCGGTGGTGGTCAACCCTCCGACCATATCTCTTGGTGCTTAGATCACTCCGGGCGGTTCTTCACCATGTCCGTTTATCAGGCCATTGCGCCCTCACCAGCCCCCACGGTCTTTACCCAGGTTTGGGAGAATAGATTCCCCCTATAAATTCGGATATTCCTATGGCAGTGGATCTGGGGCCGTATCCCCTCTGGCGTGGAGGTGCTCAAGCGCAATGGCCCTGGAGACGGCTTATGCCCCCTATGTGGGACAGTTGAGGACTCGAATCACATCTTCTTCTCGTGTGTGTCGACTCAATTCATGTGGAGCTGCTTCCATGATGCCGTGGGTGGGCATTGGTGCAACACCAACTTCCCCGACCTCCTCGAGGAAATCGAGGCAACCCCACCACGCTCGCCACATTAGGTGGCTGGGCATCGGGGTCCTCGTGTGGACGCTCTGGACCGTCTGCAGTCATCTAGTCATCCAGCGTGTTCCCCTCTGCCGTGCCAGTGACGCGATTTTCAAATTCTATGGTTACTTGCAGCTTTGAAGGCCGCTTAGCCGCCCCCAAGACCGAGACGCCATCAACATCAACATTGCAGATCTCCGCGCGATGGCTCTTCACTTGGCGCTGCCGCTTCCTCCACCACCCCCAAAGCCGGATTAGCCATTCGAGGATTTGGCTACCGCACTTGTTTTTTCTTCTTTAGGGATTGCTGAGTTGTTGTGCCCTTAGCAGAACCCTCTTGTACTATGTGTTTGTGTGTCTGTACTATGGTTGCGTGTGTGTGTGTGCGCGCGCGCGCGCGCGTGCGGTTTGAACATCGGTTGGACCTTGTGGCTGTGGTGGTTTCCTTTTATCTATAAAGTGGGGTGAAAGCCTTTTTCGGTAATACATCTCGTACTGTTGTTTTGTCATTGTCGTCTCTGAGTGACTCGTAACAGAATAGCTTGGATCCTTCTCGTCTAGAAGACTGCTAAGAAGAGAAGGAGATGGTACTTCAAGAGTACCAAGAAGAGAAGCAGTTGGTACTTCAAGAGTTCTAAGAAGAGAAGCAGATGGTACTTCAAGAGCTCTAAGAAGAGATGCAGAGGGTACATCAAGGATATATTGGGAGAAGAACACATTGAACGGTTTAACACAAGGCTTCCATTTTACTGGACACTTGTTACGTACATTCAAAAATGGTCCCATGGAAACAGGTATACTACTTTTACTTTCAATTTACGATGCAAATACAGATATGTCCTTACTAATATAGAAGAGCAAATACACAAACACAGACAAAATTACAAATCATAGCACAGATCGACGGCCCACTATCTATGTGCCCCCACACCCGCGTGCCACAAATCCCATCCCATACAATGAGACTTTCCTTTATAGCCAATATCTCCGTTTCCAGCACATCATCCTAGAAAAACAAGTGCTGACCTGAACCGAATATGATGCCCCCATCATGATCGCTAAGAACCATACCTGCTTGGGCTGAAACAAATACTCCATCCGTTCACAAATATAAGATGTTCTTGTCATTCTCAAAAAAAAAAAGATGTTCTTGTCAACGGAGGGAGTAGGATTTAACAAAGACATGCTGGAAGAATATGTTGCTCGTTTTGCCAGGAGAATCGTGCGCCCTGCCGACTTCGCGACCACGACAGACCACACACACAGCACACATAGCTCCAAGCTGGCAAATCATGGGGCCCAGCGAGCAGCCCCCGAGCGGTGCAGCGCAGACGTGGCGCGCTTTTCTCCCCACCTCGCCGGAGCCGGATCCCCTGACGTCAGGCCCTCTTTATCACCACTCTGAACGGCGCGCGCACACTGGAATCCACGGGCGAAACCAGCAGAGTGGAGAAGGTTCTTCCATTCCATGGCTTCCACGGCCCTCGCGAGCGTGTGCCCCATCGCGTCCCTCTCCGGGCGCTCGTCGCCGGCGAGCTACCGGGCCGTGAGGTGCTGGGGCGCGAGGAGGGGGAGGCGGCGGAGGTCGGCGGGGCTGAGGGCGAGGTGCGCGGGCGGCCAGCCCTCCGCCGTGAAGCCCGGCCCGGAGAGCCCCGCGGACGACGGGTCGGTCGGGGACGAGGAGCAGCCGCACCCGCAGTTCGACCTCAACCTCGCCGTCGTGCTCGCCGGCTTCGCGTTCGAAGCCTACAGCACCCCACCCGTGAGCCCCCTGTCCCCCTTCTACCCATCATCCTTCAACTGCACTAGTATAGGAATAGGAATAGGAAAATCACGGGAAGTGAGATGGCATGCATCTTAAATCCTATAGAGAAAGAGATGTCATTTGATTTGATGCATAGGATAAGGCCTCCTTTGGTTTAGAGGAATTTCATAGGAATTCTAAAGGATAGGATTCTTATAGAATTTTTGCCTTTAGAGCCCTTTGGTTCATAGGAATGGATTCCTATTCCTACATAGGATTGGTTCCTATCCTCCACATTTCATAGGAAAATAAAAAAGAGCCTAGACTCAATGGAAAAATTCGTTTGGTGTCAACCAAATGACATCTTGTTTCCTATTCCTACTCATAGGATTTGAGATACATGTCATCTCATTTCCTACAAGATTCCTATTCCTATGATAATCTTATCCTATGAACCAAAAGAAGCCTAAGAATTTTTCCATTGAGTCTAGGCTAATGTTTTTTTTCTTTTGAAATGTGAAGGATTGATTCCTATTCTACATAGGAATAGGAATCCATTCCTACAAACCAAAGGGCTCCAGAGGAATTTTTCCTACAAAGTTCCTATCCTTTGCAATTCCTACAATATTCCTATGAACCAAAGGAGGCTCTAACCAATACTCCCTCCGTCCTTCAAAGAGTGTACTTCCAACTTTCTTGGGAAGTCAAACTTTATGCTTGACTGTATTTATACAATAATACACCAATAGTTATGCCGTCAAATTAGTAGCATTCGATTCATGATATAATATATTTTCATCATATACCTATTTGGTTTCACAAACATTGATATATTTTTTCACAAACTCGGTCAAACTTTCAAATAGTTTGACTCTCCAACAAAGTTGGAAGTATACTCTTTCAAGGATGGAGGGAGAACAACCAAAAGACCGATCTGATGGAAGAGACTAGGCAATATATTTATACGTCAACAAATCCTGTGTGTGTTCCTGGGAGCTGATGGAGGCAAGCGTTCTGTTCGTCTGGTTTGGCAGGCAGATGCGGGCTGGCGCGAGACGGACGCGGCCGAGTGTCAGACGGTGTTCCTATCCGAGTAAGTTGTGGCCGTATCCTTTCCCCACAGAGACCGGATCGTAATGTTTGTGAATTGCGCTGCAACCTGCAAGTATTTGTGGTTCTGACCAACTAGGGCAATGCAATTTTGAAAGCTGTCGTCACTCTAAATGCTGTGAATGGTGCGGTGGATATTGCAGTGTGTTTCTCCATGAAGTATACGATGGCCAACTAGTTGTGAGGCTCAAGAAAGGCAACAGTCTTCCTGCAATGGATCCATGGGTATGGTGATGAATATGCTAGTGAGTAGTTACTGTTTGTTTCTTCAGTATATATATGCTGCATATGTTATTTGTTCATGGCGCTTCAGTTATTTCGTTGCGGAGAATATTGAATAATGGATGGGTATAGTAAAAAATATACTGTCAGTTGCTGAATATAGTTATCTAAGATATCTGGGACAATCTATGGATACTATTCTCAGTTTTAATATAAGTGGCCCAAGAAGTTTGAGAGCTCCCATATTTACTGAATGAATCAGTAGTTTACACATTTTAACTACCATTACATGAAGCTACATGAAGCTCTTTTCTTCTACTTCATCAACAACTTCCTTCTCCTTCCATTTCAGGGTACAAGTGATCCTTATGTAGTTCTACAACTTAACGGTCAAACTGCAAAGAGCCAAATTAAATGGGGGTGAGTAACTCTTTCTTTTTGAGTTGGAAATTTCCTCTTTATATTATGAAAATAATGTATGCGATATATATCACGCCTAATGGGGTTGGTTTCTTGATAAAATGTTTGATACACTTGAGATCGCTATTTTTTTCCATCGTCACTGGAGTTTCTGATTCCAGCAGTTGATTAATGTAGGACGAAGGAGCCAACCTGGAATCAAGATTTCACATTTAACATTAGGACGTCTCTAGAAAATCTACTCCAGGTATGAAGAAGTAATGTGAGCTCATAGTGATATTGGACTCACTTTAAGCTGTGTACTAGATAATATCTTTGTTGTTGTATAGTTCTGCATCTTGGAAGTCAGCGAATACTGTTCAGGTCTACGATAATCCCGAATCTGGTTCTTTAGAGTGAACCAGTGAGGTTTCCATGGTTGCTAAGTTTAATAACACACTAAAATACAAATCTCAGCTCTCTGTTGTGGGGTTAACTCAGAATCAGAGGTATCAGATGACTGGAGTACATGGTGCAAATTCGAAATTTCTTCTATTTAATCAACAAGTAGATGAGCAAACTATACATTACATTGTATAGCAAGTGACATAGCCATATCAACCAATTGTATGCATCTTGTAATTTTCCTTCTAATCACCTACTTCATTATATTCTGGTATCACCACAGATAATATTTGTGCCTTTCTTTTTTTGCATCTGGTGCCATTTTTTTCAATAGGTTGAGGCTTGGGATGCAAACCTTATCACCCCACACAAACGAATGGGAAATGCTGGGTTGTATCTTGAAACACTTTGTGATGGTAACTCTCTGTATTGACCCAAAAAATGACAGTTTGTTCTTTGATACTTCTTTTCGTGATTATAAGGTATTTCAATATGGGGCCATGGATGCTGTTTTACTCATTCTGAGTGGAACTTGTGTCGTGTGTACAGACCCCAATCCAAAATCCATACAGGAATTGAGCTGACCATTTTCCGATCTATGAAGAAATTTGAGACGTACACAGTTTCCATCTGTTGTGTGTGTGTGTGTGCTTATGGAGTATTGACTCTTAATCGGATAGAAAAATGCTACATTTTGTAACCAGACCAACTTGGGAGCAGATTTTAATAAACCTGTCTCAGTTGAAAAATCAGAGTAACTTACTAATACCACCCATTTGAAAACGTCCAAGATGCAATCTACCAACTGTGTTAGAACTCCTTGGATCAGATACAGTTACTGTTATTGGAACTGTGGTGACGACTGCACATGTTGCTCAATTGCATTCAGCGTTGCTGATCTATACCACTGTATGGCTGTATGCAACTCCTAGAGGAACCATGTCACTCTAACTACTTTATCAGTTATAGCAGTTTGACCAAATGAAAATATGTATAGATCTAGGATGGTAACTTCTTGCCGTGCCAGTTCATTTTTCACAGTGCAAGTGCATGTGATAACATTGCTTTTAGTGCAATCAGACATTATGTTCTCCAATAATATTTAATATGATTATATGAATTCATTTGGAGACTTTTGGGATAACCTTGTTCTTTTTAGGAAATAAACATGACATCACTGTCGAATTAGAAGGCCTTGGTGCTGATGGTGGTGGAACTATTGATTTGGAGGTAAGAATAAGATCTCTACAAGAAAAAAATTAGTCTGGTCATCGCTGTACTCCCTTGGAATGTGTATGCCATAGTGAACTGATCCTTGTTTCCCAGAGGGATACAAAGTACCTTCCTAAAGAAAAATCTCCATTTTTTCTTTCATCCTTCTAAAAGCAAAACCAGCAGAATAATTTTCACAGTTGGCTACTCATTGGTAAAATGGTCTTTCTAATGACGTATAGTCGTATACCGAGGAGTACATAGGCAAATTTCGCTGGTAGTTTACTGCATTTTATATTTATCAGGGATCCCCATCTATTATGCATTGCTGCTGTTCTCCTAGCACAAACAGGTAAGATGGTATACGGACAGCCTACACGTTATCTTCTGTATATCAATAGTTCAGTCCTTAAACAATGCCATAGACTTGATTTCAGGTTTATCTTAATTCTTATTATTAACACACTAGGTCAAATACAAGAGTTATGATGACATTGAGCGTGATAAACAATGGTGGAGAACACCTTTTGTGTCTGACTTTCTTGAAGAGAGCAGCCTAGGATCTGCTCTTAGGACGGTCCTTGGATCTGAAACTGTAAATGCAAGCCAGTTCGTGCAATCTGCATTTGGGCAACTGAGTTCTTTAACTGACACAAACCTTCTAAAGCCATCGTCTTCTGATAGTGAAGCTGAGGTTTCTGAAAGGCCTGACGAATCCATGGATAACTCTATTAGTTCAGATGAACTGCAACAGCAGAAGATTGATTCGATAGCTTTTGGAGAGAACTCAGATTCCCAGAGTGAACCTGTAGACACTGCTGCCGTTGTTAACAGTGAGGGAAACACATCAACCGATATGAAGGAACCTGATGAGTACTTCTGGAGTGCTTTCACCAAAACACTCAACCAAAATGTTCTTAAGAACTTTGGATATTCTCTTCCAGAGGCTAAGCAATTGGATGGATTTGACCTGCTAAGTTCACTTGGATCAAAATCACGTGAAATGGCTGAACAGCTATATTTAGAATCTGGACTGGCGACAGCAGATACATCAACCAGTGATGGCAGCAAAACAACTCCTGAACATACAGTCAGTGTTGACAATGAAGATAGCACAAAGCCTGCTAAAGAAGCAGTGCAGGCTTCCTTTCCAGACATTAATGAAGTATCTCGTGATGTATTGTCTCAAACAGAGAATGTACTAGGAGCTTTGGTGATTCTTTCTAAGAACTTCTCATCCCAAGGCAAGGATTCAGTAGACGAAGCAAACCAGAAAGATAATTCGAATGCAGAAGAACAAGGTGCTGCAGATTCTGTTGATGAGGATGGTGCTGCTGTTGCATCCACCGAAGTGTCCATAAATACACAGAAAACAGATGATACACGTCAACTGTTTGCAAGTGCTGAGACTGCTGTGGAGGCATGGGCTATGCTTGCCACTTCAATGGGGCGTTCCAGTTTTATAAAATCAGACTTTGAGAAGATATGTTTTCTGGATAATGTTTCAACGGACACACAGGTGAGTAACGTTAGCTATTGTGGCATCAGTGAGTTTTGCTGTCTCCTTGCCTTTGTGTTGTGTTGCATATGTTAACAAACCTCTGCAGGTTGCCATTTGGCGTGATTCTTCACGAAGAAGACTGGTTGTTGCCTTTCGAGGGACTGAGCAAGTATGCAATAATAACATGAAGGACCCACTTCTATTCTCTGAATGAAATATGTACTAATTAACTTCTCCATCTACCATCTTATTTACTTTGGTTTCTGTGTGTCCTCTCAGACAAGGTGGAAGGATTTGATAACGGACTTGATGCTTGTCCCTGCTGGGTAAGAGTTAACACATCACAGTTTTTTCCCCATTAGTTTCTGCGTTTTCATTTTAAGAATTGCTACCATTAAAATGTACTCCCTCCGTTTCTAAATATAAGTCTTTCTAGAGATTTCAATACAAACTACATACAGATGTATATAGACATATTTTAGAGTGTAGATCCACTCATTTTGCTCCGTATGTAGTCTCTTATTGGAATCTCTAAAAAGACTTACACTTAACACAGCATATTTTGAAGTTGATTCCAGACTAAACCCTGAGAGGCTGGGTGGTGACTTCAAACAAGAAGTTCAAGTTAGTAATATATTCTCTGCATTCACTTGTTTATCTGTTTGCTGTCAGTGTAAGCTTACCAGCTTAATGTCATATTATGTTTTAGGTTCACAGTGGATTCTTAAGCGCATATGACTCTGTTAGGAATAGGATCATGGCTCTTGTCAGACACGCCATTGGATATATGTGAGTATTTTATTACTCCCTCCGTCCCAAAATAAGTGACTCAAGTTTGTACTAACTTTGTACTGAGTCACTTATTTTGGGACTGAGGGAGTACAAAATAAGCATCTCTTGTATTGTAAACTAAAGTAGCAGTTAGTCCGAAATGATGCAGCAGGAAAAACTCAAGTTGTACCTTTTGTGCTATCAATCCTTTTTTTCAATTAGTTCTCGCTAACCTTATTCATAGAGCATCTTATTTCTCCACTGTAGGGATGAAGAAGATGCAGAAACCATACCTACGTGGCACGTCTACGTAACTGGACATAGTTTAGGTGGAGCACTGGCAACCCTTCTCGCTCTTGAACTTTCATCAAGTCAAATGGCTAAGTAAGCTTGACTTAGATTTTGATCCATAACCTTGTTGTTTCATATAGACAATATGATTCCATTCAGTCCAGGGTTTAGGTGGAAAGAAGATTCAGTCAAACATCTAACACACGAGACAATCTTAGTTAAGTGATACCAAATACTTGGCTAAAATGCTTTGACGAAGTTTTAACTGTCCCACCCTAGAATTACAAAACCTTAGCCCATGTAACAAAGAAAGAGAGCATCGTCAGGATGCTCTTTCATTTTATTTTAAGTTTTGCTAAACACGTAATGCTTAATAGAATTTACAGTGCACAACTAACACCTGGCTTCCAACTTATTTTTGCTTCTGTTATAAACGTGTCAACATAGTACACCAAAGATATGTATGTATGCTATTTACCTCTTGTCCTGCAGTTTGCAAAATTTATATTCGGTGGATGCTCATATTTTTTTCATGTCCCCTTGTATAGGAATGGTGTTATATTCGTGACAGTGTACAATTTTGGCTCTCCTAGAGTTGGAAATAGAAGGTTTGCTGATGTCTACAATGCGGTAACTGAATTTTGCAACTCTATTCATAGACCATTTACTAAATAGAAACAGGCTAAAATTCAACTGCGAATCATGGAGGGCTGTTTTCATGTATTGAATCATGTGTAAATGTATCATTATATGAATTAAGTTGGTAGTGCAGATTGTGATCACAGCCTGTTTTTTGAATTTGAACTTTTTTTGGATAAATATATGCAGAAAGTAAAAGATAGCTGGAGAGTTGTCAATCATCGAGATATCATTCCAACAGTGCCACGTCTTATGGGCTATTGCCATGTGGAAACACCAGTTTATCTTAAATGTGGAAATCTAACAGATGCACTGGTAAAATTGTTTTGTATAACCTTTTAGTTTCAATCCACCTTTTTTTCTAATAGTATATTTGGTTAAGTATTGTCAACATTTCCTGCTTTAATCCTTCATATCTTCAAGTTTTCACACGAACTTAGAACTGCATTTGTATTCTGACACAGGCAAAGGAAATTTTGGATGAAGACCAAGGTGATGAGATAGGCGAGTACACCCCTGACGTGCTTGTTAGTGAATTTGTGAGTGTCTTTTTCTCCTTACCATAGTGACATTGCTTGCAGATTACCAACCACAAGCTGATATGTTTACCTGTATAGGAAATGCCACGAGAAGATTTGTATTCTAGTTTTTAGCAATATGGGTGCGTTTGATTTTAGCCCAAGCTAACCCTACCAAGATTTGGCTAGCCAATATTTTTGGTCAATGTTAGCAAAAAAAATGTAACTATAGTTGGCTGGAGGGCATATGTATGCCAAAGTATTGGCAACCATCCAAACAAGAGCCAAATTTTTGGCTATTGCGAAAAAACTGACATGGCTGATTTTGGTCACCATCCAAACATACCCTATAAATAGTCATATGTTATTTTAAGCATGAAACATTAGGAAGAGAAAAAATAATGCATAGCTAAATAAAATTGATGTTACTCAAATTGTATTTGACTAGTTGGGCATATTAAACTCTTTCCAGATGAAAGGAGAGACACAGCTTGTGGAAAAACTACTCCAGACGGAGATAAATCTACTTCGCTCAATCAGGGATGGCTCAGCTCTTATGCAGCACATGGAAGACTTTTACTACGTCACACTTCTAGAGGTTTCTTGCATCATTTAGTCTGCCTTCTGCTTAAGAACTACTCTCCATTCCAAAATAGATGACTCAACTTTGTACTAAAGTTAGTACAAAGTTGAGTCATCTATTTTGGAACGGAGGGAGTATCTCTGCTATTTTTACTCCGCAACTCATGCCAAAAGCTTCTCCAAGAGAACATAATAACAAAAACAATTGAATTGATGCAGACTGTGAGATCAAGGTACCAATTGGTTGATGATGCAAGCCAAGAATAGCACCAAATTGACTGCGTGGTCCTATTAAAGTTGTGAGCTGGAACTTCCCAGACCTGACTCGCACTGGAAGGAACAGGATATTAAGGTACCCTTGAATCAAAGCATGCACATATTGCATAATTTATGCTCTTTTTCGAGTGCATGTATTGCGCTTTAGTCATTCATATTCAGACTAGTCTTCGATTGCACAGTTAGCTAGTGACCGGTGTTTTTTGTTTCCTTCATTTTTACCGCAACAAAAAGTATTTGTTCTTACTATGTTGTCTGATCCTGCATTTGAGCTTGCAGGGTTACTAAGTGCTCAGCTTCGTTCAACAGATACGTATATTAATGGAGCATTTGCAACCAAAGGAAATCTGATGTAGAAGACAATCTTGTCGGCAAATTGTTGCCTGCCTAATCATATGCCAACATATTTCTGGCTGGTGAGTGTAACCAATTGGGAGGTCTGCTCCGAAGACGTGTATTCGCCATTTACAGGCCACAAGGTGTGTGTATAACAAAGCCTCGACTAAGCCGGACAGCTATCAGATGGATCTAGTCTACACATTACGAATGTGAATGTGCTTGGCCTATCCTCATCGGCGTTCATGCTTCTCAGCTGTGATTTGTCTGCCAGAACATTCATGTGAAAAGCCATGTAAATAATGCCCTTTCGCTCCCAAGTGCTTTGAATCATAACAATAGAAACTCAAATTTCTCGGTTAAGGGACCCCTGATGTATCTCCCAGAAGTAAGTAGTTGTTATGATGAAAAGCGGTCGGATAACAGACCTCTATTATCCTGACTGAAACGTTTATCTTGGATATGAAGTTGGGTACAAATATGGATGTTGGTAAATACTAACTTCAGAGTATCCAGAACATGAGCAAGAGAAGAATACTGGTAAGATCGCCCTTTTCCCTGAACAATAGCGTGCAATACAAGTGAAGCTACGTGGCATAGAGGCTCAAAAAAGGACCCTGTTAAGCCAAACACTAACAGTCTGTGGGACACTTAAGCAATGTAACTAGCGCCTCGGCTACTCCAGCTACTAGATCGCAGCAGCAAATTCCCACAGCTATATTAACTAGAGCTGCCTCATTACCATTTTGTGATGTGAAAACTAAATTCATGCGGCCAATATGCTTTGCTGCTTCAGGTAAGAAAATATGCTTCACTTGTTATCTGGGAGGCACTGTCCTAGGCCCTGGATTCAAGATCCAACGATCTAATGGTTCTTTCCTGTACCTACTTAAGGATCGAGCGGGAAATCCATCATCTCTGCAGACCCAGTATTTGGCGGGAAATCCATCATCTCTGCAGACCCAGTATTTGTCCATGAGATTCAACAGGCCGGTACAGCATGCTGCGAAATACTCCCTCCGTCCACTAGTGTTAAAAAAACGTCTTACATTACTGGGACGGAGGGAGTATTTGACAAAGATTCAAGCAGGGTGAAACAGAAAAAACCCGAAGGTGTAGACCATTCTGGGAAGACTATCTTTCATGATAAAACGAGTGCTGACCCTTTCACAACAAGTCACCAACTCAATGTGTGTTGTTGCCTTCTAGCCTTTCTACTGTTGGGTGTGAAAACAATGCGTACTCAGATGATAAAAGAAAGAACTGGAGGAGAACACATAAATCTCTCCAATAGTAGACCTAAAAGGCAAATCATAGGAGTAGGACCTAAAACGATGAGTACTCTGGTAGCAAGTTGGCGCGTCGACCAAGAACATGTTGAAGCCTCCGACTAATCCTGGGACCAAAATGTATTTATGTTTTTTTTTTATAAACTTCTTCTCCTTTATTCATTCATAAGTAAAGTAGCATCGTTTACAAGTAAAGGGATAACCTCATTAGAGGCGTTATCCATCCAAACACTCGGAGAAGAAAACCTAGCTAACCTTGCTAGTTCATGAGCTACTCGATTATGTTCCCTATTACAATGATCATAAATGACATGGAAAAAACCTAATGACATGAAATAATAGTCGTCTATAATGAATGAAGCGACTGAAGAAGAGTAGCCTTGGCTCAACGCATTCACCACCTCCACGCTATCCGAATTCACTTCAATCTTACTACATCCAACGGTATTAGCAAGATTCAAACCAAACCTCACTGCAATTGCTTCTGCTGTGAACAAGTCGAAGCAAAGGTCCATCTTTTTATTAGCAGCCGCTATAAATTTCCCCCCATGGTCCTGGATAACTGCTCCAAATGTTGCTGCGAGTGTGTCACTATCAAATCCCGCGTCAACATTTAATTTCACGTAACCATACTTTGGTTTCAACCAAGCATCTGAACGGACGTGAGCCTTTGGGCTGTAAGAGATGGTATAATTTGCTACTAAGCCTCTCACTGACATATTGATTTGATATGCACTTTGAGTTTCTTCGTCATGTGTCAATTTTCGCCTTTCATACCACAAATACCAAGCCGTCGTTGCCATCGTTTCTCTGAACTTCGTCAAGCCCAACACTTGAATTTGTTGTTCTGGATGGCACAGAAGATGTGCCAACACAAGCTCACCTGCCTTGTCAACTTTCAGTGCCTGTTTGATAACAAGCTCAAGACCAAGCATATTCCACACGTCCATTGCCAATTTGCATTCGAACAACATGTCTTATGTCATCAGGCCCCTGGTTACAGGCTAGGCAACTCGGATGTATTTATGTTTCTATTTCAACCATACAAACCTAAATTTGCAGTTGTGATAATCAGAGAGTTTAACTTGGTAAATGAATATCAACTTACAAAAAAAACTACTGTCTTTGTTCCCATGGTTGATAAGGAAAGTCAAAGTACAACAAACAAATGGACAAAAATATACATTCCCACACGTACATCAACAGTTCATATAGTGTCCACAGCCATTGCTGATTGTATAATTGCTGGTACCCCAAATAGGATAGATGGCGCGCAAGGATACAGAACCTCAAACTCAGGTAGGAAATCATGCTTCATGCTTTATCTGGGAGAAACTAGAGAGGATGGCTGATCTTGCATTAGCTAACTCCACAATTAGTTCAAGTGCTACATGAAACAAAAATATCAGTTAGATCAACATAAAGATTAAAGCAGAGTTTGTTCTTTGTTAGAAACAGAACCTGTTTCAAAGGAAACTTGGGCCGTTCGCAGTTTTGGAGACACCAATGCTCCAAAGACTGATAATGCTTTTGATCTCGCCTTTTGAACCTTAGGTACAAAGCAAAAGAAGAATCAATAGAATTTAAGCATTTACAAATTATACAACTTTCTTATTTATGGGCCAATATGTAGCTGTGTTGTGCGGCTCAGTTTCTGGCCCCTGACTGAATCTGCTGTTTTTCATCATTTTCAGATACGATTGCCAAATTCTGAGTTTACTAGCACAAATGTCAAACTTGGGTACAGTTCACAAGCCAGGCTTGTTGGTATTGATCTAGGCCCAATGGGCTGAAGGATAACTTAACGTTAAGGGGAGGTGGTCACAAACCAACGTTCGTACCCCTTTGACCCTAAGTCCCCAACTAACGCGCCCTGATCGCCAGCACCATATATATATAAAGAGGAGTGACAGCCGGCCACACACGATCTGACTTGTTCACGTTCATCTATCTACTCTGCCTCCTACATCCCAAAACCCCTAATCCGATCTGGGGGAGCGTTGTGCGACAGGAAGACCTCCGACCTTTGCTCCCGTAGCAGGGCAGTGCCGCTGGCGCTCGGAGGGACGCTGCAATCCGCTGCAATCGACCACACCGAGCCTGCATCATGCCTACATCAAGCAGGCACGAGACATCACATCATCAACACCAATGTCTGCTCCCATTGGCGGTAAGATCCTAAACCACCCTTGCTTCATTGCACAATTATTACGTGATCTGATGCTAGGATTACGATCCTATAATATCATGCCCAATGAATTATATCCAACAATGGTATCAGAGCTACTTATGCCTAGATTAGATTCCTAATGACGGTATGTTCATGTTAATGATCATGATTAACTACTAAAGATTATTGTTTAAGTCTAATGGTTAATGCATATTGATTAATGGCCTATGTTAAAGTAAAATGATTAATGTATAGGCTTAATAGGTTTGGGTCAAGGCCTAAATAGCTATGGGTTAGTGCTAATTAGGTAATTATTGTTAAGCTTCATGTACTAGCCACCGCAACCAAAAGTACGAACTAATGGAAAGGGCTAGGCAACCCACATATACACTTCAACACCCCCTCTCGTGTATAAATTAAATGCCAGAGGGTGATTCGATCCCAAGATCAACAATTCAGCAGCTTCACGTGCTAGCCACAAAACCAAGCTACTATTATGTGCAATAGAAAGAGACTAAATATATTTTATCCATTAACGGTATAGTGCCCCAGCCTCCGCACAAAGGCTGCTTCTCTCGCCGCTTCAGCTGCTTCGTACAGCCCAAGGCCCAGGCAGGGCAACATAGCAACAATCCTATAATCTGCATTTTTTCATGTTTGTTCACTTGTTAAATAGTCCCACCTTGCTTTTTTACATTGAATCCCATCAATTTATATGCATCCCCGAGTTACCTTGGGTATCAACAAGCAGTCTTGGAAATTGATAAGCAGAGGGTGAGACGTTGATATGATTTATCCCTTGGGAAACAGAAGAGAGGCTGCGGAAGCGAGATTAAATTGCTTGGATCAATGATGGTAAAGGCCCCATTAAATTGGAAGCATTAATTGCGGGAGTTCAATTGAAATTTAGGTCTCCATGCTGCCGGGTGGCACCGCCCAGATGTTGCCGTGCCGCATTGGTGAGCGTTTTTGGTGGATGAGGCAAGTAGAGTTTTCTTCACATTGCAGCATGAGGCATTCTACTTGCACACACAGGTTTCACTAAATTCAAGTATTTATCAATTTCTGCAAAGCACAGGCATATGTGCTAGTAGCAATAAGAACAAGACGAATTGGCAAAATCAAGAAACCCCCAAATTTTCCCTAATTCGACTGAAACCCGAACCCTAATTAAGACAATCCCCCATCAAAGCCCAAATGTTGAAATTGAGAAAAGAAGAAGATTTGGGGCTCACCAAATGAGTTCGCGTCGTGCTCTTTGACGTCAGCGACACCGCCTTCGCTCGGGGCCAGGCACGAAAAGAAGCAGAAGAAACTGTTGCGCTCATGGACACTAGCTGTCCGCGCCTTGCACGCCGGCGTCGCCTACAAAGATTGCACCGGCAGTCGCCGGTACAAGCGTCCCCAATGACGCCACTGATGGGCCATGTGTGTGTGTTGCCAATAGCCACACTCGGCATAGGAGCGCGCGGGACTCGGTTCACTGCACGCTGCTTCGTCGAGCACAGCCACCGCGCCGACATGGTCAACGAACTTGGGTCGCCGCTCCGAAAATCAAGGGAGACATGGGAAATGAAGCTAGGGTTTTGATCCGGAGCCGTTTTGTTCCGCCTCAGATTGATCCCAATCGTTGATTCGATCATACGATTGAAACTGACGCGCAAGTGGGCTTTTGGGTCTTGGCAGACCAATTATGGTCATGGGCCGAGGCCTAGGTTGTGTTGGCCCGACGGGGTTATATTTTTCCTTGAAGATTCTTTCTTGCTGGGTGAATAAATAACATGCAGCAACGGGTTATTGAGCCTAAACTGATGTTCTGCACATTTTTCTTTTTATTTACTGCATTTATGTATTATGATTAATCTCAAAATCAGTATGTTTTTGCACTGTTGTAAATTGACAATAGGCAGAAAATATGTTGTAAATTATGATTTACTATTCTGAATAGAATGGAACCAAAAGAAATATGCAGTTAACCTCTATGTCATCATTATGGCATAATTATGAGGTCTCTTGGTAATATCAATAAATGATGTGTTAATAATGTTAAAAAAATTGATTTTAGCTTTGAGATTAATCTGATCATCATTGCAATTCCGACCGATGTTGTTTTGCAATGTTTCAATCGCCCTCCATTAATTTCTTACTTATTTCTACCCAACGGTGATATAATTTGGAATTAATTTTGCATGCAAATTGATCAAACCAACTTAGGGTTATTTTTCATGCAATTTTATTCAATTATTATGTTCTTTGCCTTTACTTACGAATATTGTAAAGTTGTGACAACTCCCAATCCTCGTGGTTTCAAGAACAACAATTTCCAGACATGAAAAGACTCTGTTGCACTTAGGCCGGCAAGGAATGAACCTCACTTTGAGCAAAAGTAAGTCATAGGAGCCTAAAAAGGATGTCAGTGGGTATGCTGACCTTAAAAAGGCCTATGATGTTAAAATTGAGAAATGGGACTCCTCATTATGAATTTCTAATAAAACTCTATCGCCGTGAACGAGAATGTTGCTGAATATTTAAAATCAATGAAGGAACAGTTTAAGGGCTTAGAAAAAGTCTATGCCGATGAGCTCTTACATAAGATGCTTGCCAAATATGATGGGCACGGAAATGTGAGGGAACATATCTTAAGTATGAGCAATGCTTCGGCAAAGCTCCTTTGACATGAGCTATGCGCCACTTTTATTATTTTGAGCTTTGCTGAAGGATTGCTCATACTTAAGATATGTTCCTTCACATTTCCGTGCCCATCATATGTGGCCAGAAGCTTATGTAAGAGCTTTTTCTGAGCCCTTAAATTGCTCCTCCACTGATTTAAATATTCGGCATTCTCTTTCATGGGAATAGCCCCTTTTATATCAATTGAGATAGAGAAATTCATAACAAGGAGTCTCATTTCTGAACTTTAATATCATAAGCATTTGTAAGGTCAGCATACCCAGTGGCACCATTTTAGGTTCCTCTAGTTTACTTTCCCTCAAATCAAGGTCATGTCAACCTAAGTGCAACAACAACGAGTCTTTCCATGCCTGGAAATTATTTCCAGTAAGCGGCTCGATGTTCTTGAAACCATGAGGATCAAAAGTTGTCATAATTTCAAAATATTCATAAGGAGAAGAACATAACTGAATAAAATTGCACAAAAATTACCCCTACGTTGGTTTGATCAATTTGCATGCAAAATTAATAAAATTGCAAAACAACATTGGTCGGAATTACAATGATGTTAATATCACTTTTCAACATTATTAAGACATCAATTATTGATATTACCGAGACCTCGTAATTATGCCATAAAAATGGCAGCCATTAATTGCATAAATTTTGCTGAAAATGGAATTGTTGTCCAATATTCAATGCCAGGTGAACCTCAGAAAAATGGAGCAGCTGAGCGTCGCAACCACACCCTTATGGATATGATGCGGAGCATGCTTATTCATGCAAGTTTACCAGTAAGTCTATGGAGTATGGATGGAGGCATTGAAAATAGTTGCACACATTCTGAATCTTGCTCCAACTAAGTCAGCACCAAGCACAACTTAAGAGAAGTGGACGGGAAAGAAACCGAGCTTGAATTACTAATGTCAGTGGGGCTGCCCTGCTGAAGGTAAAGTATTCAATCCACAAATTAAGAAGTTGGACCAAAAGACAGTTGATTTTTTTTTCATTGGGTACCCTCACACACCCAAAGTGGTCGGACCCTTCCCCGAACCCTGCGCAAGTGGGAGCTATGTGCACCATACTCATAGAGGAAAAGGATGTCATTTTTATTGCTAGGGTCATACCACCAAGTTTGTGGAGACCAGACAAGCGGTGTTTTTTGAAGATAATGAAGTCACTAAGGTTAGGGCAATTGATCTTGAAGAGAAGCAGGTGTATGTTCCATCCCCGATTATCCAAAAGAACTTTATCCCTACGCCCAATATGCACGGGGCACCTACTGGTGATCCTGAATCTGATGTGGATCCTCAGCATAATTAGGATTCTTAACCCAATGATGATCCTCACCCCGATGTTAATCCTCACCCTTCCGGTGCAAGAAGAAATGTACTCCTTCCATCCCCCATAATGTAAGACGTTTTTTTACACTAGTAGTGTCAAAAAACGTCTTACATTATGGGACGGAGGAAGTACAAATTAATGAGCATGTGAGAAGACCACACAATTGGAAAGAAAACGAACCACCCTGAGCGACTTTGTCACTTACATGAGCAAGGATGTAAGTGACATGGGGAAGGTAGAAGATCGGACCTCAAATAAGGAAGCCACTAAAAATGAAAATTTGTCCAAATTGTTACCCGCCATGGAAGACGAATTGAAGTCCATGAGCTCAAACGATGTTTCAGACTTAGTAGAAGTTCCAGATGGAGCCAAAATGACAGGCTGCAAGCGGGTCTAGGAAACCAAATATGATTCCAAAGGGAACGTCGGAAGGTTCAAGCGACACTTGTAGCAAAAGGTTTCACACATAGGGAAGGGATCAATTGGATGATTATGATTTAGAACTACATCAAATGGATGTTAAGACGACATTCTTGAATGGCAACTTGAACAAAGATGTTTACATGACTCAACCGGAAGGTTTTGCTGTGAAAGGAAAAGAACGCATGGCATGTCGTTTAAAGAAGTCCATATATGGCTTGAAGCAAGCTTCAAGGCAATGGTACCTCACCTCAAGTTCGATGAGGTTATAAGAACTTTTCGTTTTAAAGAAAATGAAATGGAAAACTGAATATATGTTAAATTTAAAGGTAGTATGTTCACAATCCTAGTCCTATATGTGGATGACATTCTGTTGGCTTGCAGCGATAAGGATATGATGCATGAGACCAAGAGATTTGTCTTCAAATTATGATATGAAGGATCTCGGTAAAGTCTTGTATGTCCTTGGCATTGAGATTCATCGAGATGGGTCCAAATGAACATTGGGACTATCTCAAAAGGCATACTTTGAGAGAGTGCTAAAGAAATACAATAGGCATAAGTGCTCTTCCTCGCCTGCCCCTATAGTCAAGGGTGATAAGTTTGGGACATTCCAATGTCCAAGGAACCAAAATGAAACTGATAGATGAAATCGGTTCCTTACGCTTAAGTTGTTGAAAGCATCATGTATGCTCAAGTATGTACACGCCCAGACCTAGCTTTCATAACTGGATGCTTGGTAGATTCCAATCTAATCCAGGACCAGACCACCTGGAAGGCCACAAAGAAAGTGGTGTTACATGGAAGGCACTAAGAATTTCATGCTTACATATAGGAAGTCTGATAACCTAGAAGTTATTGGTTATTCAGACTCTAATCTTGCCAGGTGTGTGGATAGTAAAATCCATGTCAGATTATATATTCACACTCACTGGAGGAGATATCATGGAAAAGCTCCAAGCAAACGATAAATGCCTCATTTACGATGCATGCGGAATTAATAGCATCCTATGAGGCCACCGGGCAGGCTGTATGGCTGAAGAATTTCATTCCCGGACTTAAAGTGGTACAGAACATTTTCAAACCACTAACATTGTACTGTGATAATGAACTCGCAGTTTTCTATGTGAGTAACAACATGTCAAGTGTTCCTACCAAGCACATTGACATAAGGTATCATGTTGTGAAAGATAGAATCCCATATCAAACTATTAATGTTAAGCATATCAATACGACAATGCTTGCAAATCCACTTACTAAAGGCTTACCACAAAGTATTTTTTGAGCATCTCGCCGGCATGGGTTTAATGGAAGTCTTTTGATCTTGGAAATATGGGAGCACTAATATGAACCACTAGTATGATCCCTCGCAAACCTCGCCATCGGCTCCTCGTCGCTTTCCTTGATGTTGTCCGGCTCCTTAACAACAATGCAGGGGCCAGCTTGACCTGGCTGGACTCAATAGTCACCGGCGGCCCGAAAAGCTCCTTCGCCTGCCGAGACTCAATCTCCGAAAAGTTGAGCCTCTCGCGCGCCAAGGGGCTCCACGCGGCGATGTCGGCCATCGGCAAGGTGCCAAGCCAGTACCATCGGCCACCATGCTATAACTCGTTGCCGAACCAATCGGACGGCTGAAGCCCCACCCCTCCCTGAAGCCGGCTTTGCCCTTATCGTTTGGCAGCATGGCGGCTGCGGCGGGTCAGCCGGGGAAGGAGGCAGAGATGACGAGAGGTGAGGAGGATCAGGCGGCGGCGCGACAGATGTGGTGAATTTCGACTGTGGATGCGGCGGATTTCAGCAGATTACGGCAACAATGGCGCGATTTTGTCGGTTTGACGGCTGGGGATGAAGAGAGACGAGTGGATTCGGCGGTCGCGGATCTGGAGGCGGCGGCGGCGTGGGCGGTCAGGCGCAGCTGTGGTTGGAGGTCGCGGGGGCTGGCTGCAGGCCATTTTGGTTTTGCAGCAGCTGCCCACATGTACATTTGCAGCACTGGCTGCCGCATTTTAGGGCTGCCCAAAAAAAGTTTTGCAAAATTTTTGTGATGGGGCAGCTATGGAGGACGTTTGTTTGGTCCCAAGTGCCCTAAAAAGAGCTAGTGCCCTAAAATAGGGCAGCTACTGGAGATGCTCTAATCTGATCTAGGGGAGAGTTGCGCGACGGGAAGACCTCCTCCAACCTCTGCTCTGGTACCAGGGCAGTGCCGCTAGTGCCCAAAGGAACGCCGCTATCCGTTGCGATCGAGTACGCCAAGCTTGCATCAAGCAGGCATGGGACATCGCATCATCAACACCAATGGCTGCTCCCATTTGTGATAAGATCTTAACCCACCCTCTGCTCATTATGCAATTAGGTGATCTGATGCTAGGCTTACGATCCTATAATGTCATGCCTAATGAACTATATTCAACAAGACTAACTTCAGAAAAACATGTCAAACTTGAGTGTCGCTTTTATACTACAATATTTGCATGCCTTGAAACTTCATTTTGATGTACAAACAGGTCTGGCCTGTGGCATATTAGTGTGAGGCTTGACCAAATTAACCGCTCAAACACATAAAACTTTGTTTCATTGACTTACACCGATTCATCACAACTGGTGCTCTATTTATGTTGCTTTTAAGAAGATTCACCGGAAATTTCTCTCTATCTTTACCTAGAGTTGGCACATTCACTTTGATAAAACAACACTAGTCCAATTTATACGATTTGCATATGTTGCCTTTACCTGCCAAATTTTCAAAAGATAACAGGCTTTTATATTGCACTTTACCTGACTGTTAACGTCAACACCAGTAGAAGACTTTGCAGTAGTTGCATCTGATTCATTACTACTATCTATCTAACAAAAAAAGATTTGAATGTGAGAAAGGGAAATTAATTAACACATATGAGCACTAAAAAAAAGTAGAAATAGTGCACCTGGGGTAGCAGCTGATCCTCTGTACCTTAGTTTTGCTGTAGCGCTATCCTGCGCACAGACAATATCACTGGAGTTTGATTCTTCTTGCAAGCACCACTTTGATAGAGAAAAATGTGGGTTTGATTCTGAAACATGATTAAAGAAAAGCTCATGACTTGCACATTGAACTATAACTCTAGTAGTTTGGAGAAGATACAAAGATTAGACTCCATAAGAAAACAAGGATGATTGCCATAGCAGCTCTGAGTTGTCGATAACGATTGTCAACTGAAATAACACACAGGTGGTTACCTGATGGTTGCAAGTCTGCAGGATAAACTACTTGCAGCTTAGTGGCTGCAGATTGCTCTTTATGATCAAACAGCATACTTGAAACACGTGATGCGCCCATCGAGTGGCGAGCACTTGCCAGATCAAGCCAACCCTAAGAAAATAAAGAACATCATTCACGTTTATTTCTGAACCGCAACAGTACAGTACTGCATTAGGCAAACAGTTCTCCAGTAAATTCTCACAAAAGCACTGTCGCATAGCAACTTTCGAACTAGATGCAAAAAACCTAGATCCGGATGGTAGGTAGCAATACAACATGGATAAAATCATCAGAGCAAACTACTGCTCAGCAACCTTCTTTCTACTCTGAAGGTTGAAATTGCATAACAGCTTTTTTTCTGTACCTGGCGAAGAGCGGAGGAGAGCGAATCCATCAGGAGGAGGTAGCCGTCCGCCGAGTCCATGAATCGCAGGATCTCTTCGTCGTCTCCCCCGAGTTCCTCCGCCGCCGCCGCCGTATTATTGGTCTCTTCCACTCGAGGGACCGGTCCCATGTGCTGCAGCACCTCCCCTGCCGCCGCCGTCGCCGTGGCCATCGATCCAATCCTGACACGCCCAAACCCTTTTGGTGAGAAAAATTGATCGGTTTGGGGATCTGCCAGCGAATTGGCCGAGGCGAGGTCCAAGGAGACTCGGTGTTGCTTAAAGATCCGTGCCAAGACGGTGATATTGACCGTACCTATAGCACGACCTCAAAATTCAAGGTTTTTTTTTTTCCTTACAATTACAAATCCTCTATTTCCTAAATAAATACTCGCAACTTCGGGCTTTTCTTATGTGATGATCTTCGAATATGTTCCTCGATAATTTAATATTGGGCAGTGCGACGCGTCCGCCGGCTGATAAACTGGTTAGATCAACCGCCTCGATAGCCGTCGGATCTACCACCCCAGTCAACCAAGAACCTTTGCAACAACTAGCTTATTGTGCTTAGGGGCTTTGCAACAAGGGCCTTGTTGCAAAGGTCCACCGAGACAATGCTGCTGCCCCGCTGATACGTCTTCAACGTATCTATAATTTTTGATTGCTCCATGCTATATTATCTATTGTTTTGAACATTATTGGGCTTTATTATCCACTTTTATATTATTTTTGGGACTAACCTATTAACCGGAGGCTCAGCCCAGAATTGCTGTTTTCTTCCTGTTTTAGGGTTTCGAAGAAAAGGAATATCAAACTGAGTCCAAACGGAATGAAACCTTCGGAAACGTGATTTTCTCATCAGATAAGACCCAGGAGACTTGAACCCTCCGCCAAGAAAGTCACGAGGCGGTCACGAGGGTGGAGGGCGCGTCCCCCTGCCTCGTGGGCCCCTCGAAGCTCCATCGACGTACTTCTTCCTCCCGTATATATCCGCCCAAACGATCAGATACGGAGTCAAAAACCTAATTCTACCGCCGCAAGTTTCTGTATCCATGAGATCCCATCTTGGGACCTGTTCCGGAGCTCCGCCAGAGGGGGCATCGATCACGGAGGGCTTCTACATCATCATCCAAGCCTCTCCGATGAAGTGTGAGTAGTTTATTTCAGACCTACGGGTCCATAGCTAGTAGCTAGATGACTTCTTCTCTCTTTTTGGATCTCAATACAATGTTCTCCCCCTCTCTCATGGAGATATTTTCGATGTAATCTTCTTTTTGTGGTGTGTTTATTAAGACCGATGAATTGTGGATTTATGATCAAGTCTATCTATGAATAATATTTGAATCTCCTCTGAATTCTTTTATGTATGATTGGTTATCTTTGCAAGTCTCTTCGAATTATCAGTTTGGTTTGGCCTACTAGATTGGTTGTTCTTGCCATGGGAGAAGTACTTAGCTTTGGGTTCGATCTTGCGGTGTCCTTTGCCAGTGACAGAAGGGGCAGCAAGGCACGTATTGTATCGTTACCATCGAGGATAACAAGATGGGATTTTATCATATTGCATGAAACTATCCCTCTACATCATGTCATCTTGCTTAAGGCGTTACTCTGTTTTCATGAACTTAATATTCTAGATGCATGCTGGATAGCGGTCGATGAGTGGAGTAATAGTAGTAGATGCAGGCAGGACTCAGTCTACTTGTCTCGGACGTGATGCCTATATACATGATCATACCTAGATATTCTCATAACTATGCTCAATTCTGTCAATTGCTCAACAGTAATTTGTTCACCCATCGTAGAATACTTATGCTCTTGAGAAAAGTGTTGGGGAACGTTGCAGAAAACAAAAAATTTCCTACGGTTTCACCAAGATCCATCTAGGAGTTCATCTAGCAACGAGTGATTGGATTGCATCTACATACCTTTGTAGATCACGCGCGGAAGCGTTCAAAGAACGGGGATGAGGAAGGCGTACTCGACGTGATCCAAATCACCGGAGATCCTAGCGCCGAACGGACGGCACCTCCGCGTTCAACACACGTACGGTCAGCGTAACGTCTCCTCCTTCTTGATCCAGCAAGGGGAAAGGAGAGGTTGAGGGAGATGGCTCCAGCAGCAGCACGACGGCGTGGTGGTGATGGAGCTGCAGTACTCCGGCAGGGCTTCGCTAAGCACTATGGAGGAGGAGGATGTGTTGGAGAGGGAGAGGGAGGCACCAAAGGCGTGGTTGAGAGGCCCTCCTTCCCCCACTATATATAGGGACCCAGGGGGGGCCGGCCTAGGAGATCCAATCTCCTAGGGGGCGGCGGCCAAGGGAGGACTCCCTCCTTCCCAAGGCACCTATGAGGTGCCTTCCCCTTTGGGACTCTTCCCTTCTAGAACCCTAGGCGCATGGGCCTCTTGGGGCTGGTGCCCTTGGCCCATATAGGCCAAGGCGCATCCCCTACAGCCCATGTGGCCCCCCGGGGCAGGTGGCCCCACCCGGTGGACCCCCGGGACCCTTCCGGTGGTCCCGGTACAATACCGGTGACCCCGAAACTTGTTCTGATGCCCGAAATAGCACTTCCTATATATAATTCTTTACCTCCGGACCATTCCGGAACTCCTCGTGACGTCCGGGATCTCATCCGGGACTCCGAACAACATTCGGGTTACTACATATACATATCCCTACAACCCTAGCGTCACCGAACCTTAAGTGTGTAGACCCTACGGGTTCGGGAGACATGTAGACATGACCGAGATCGCTCTCCGGTCAATAACCAACAGCGGGATCTGGATACCCATGTTGGCCCCCACATGTTCCTCGATGATCTCATCGGATGAACCACGATGTCGAGGATTCAAGCAACCCCGTATGCAATTCCCTTTGTCAATCGGTATGTTACTTGTCCGAGATCCGATCGTCGGTATCCCAATACCTCGTTCAATCTCGTTACCGGCAAGTCACTTTACTCGTACCGTAATGCATGATCCCGTGACCAGACACTTGGTCACTTTGAGCTCATTATGATGATGCATTACCGAGTGGGCCCAGTGATACCTCTCCGTCATACGGAGTGACAAATCCCAGTCTTGATCCGTGTCAACCCAACAGACATTTTCGGAGATACCCATAGTATACCTTTATAGTCACCCAGTTACGTTGTGACGTTTGGTACACCCAAAGCACTCCTACGGTATCCGGGAGTTACACGATCTCATGGTCTAAAGAAAAGATACTTGACATTGGAAAACTCTAGCAAACGAACTATACGATCTTGTGCTATGTTTAGGATTGGGTCTTGTCCATCACATCATTCTCCTAACGATGTGATCTCGTTATCAATGACATCCAATGTCCATAGTCAGGAAACCATGACTATCTGTTGATCAACGAGCTAGTCAACTAGAGGCTTACTAGGGACATGTTGGTGTCTATTATTCACACATGCATTACGATTTCCGGATAACACAATTATAGCATGAATAAAGACAATTATCAAGAACAAGGAAATATAATAATAATGCTTTTATTATTGCCTCTAGGGCATATTTCCAACAGTCTCCCACTTGCACTAGAGTCAATAATCTAGTTACATTGTGATGAATCGAACACCCATGGAATTCTGGTGTTGATCATGTTTTGCTCTAGGGAGAGGTTTAGTCAACGGATCTGCTACATTCAGGTCCGTGTGTACTTTACAAATATCTATGTCTTCATCTTGAACATTTTCACGAATGGAGTTGAAGCGACGCTTGATGTGCCTTGTCTTCTTGTGAAACCTGGGCTCCTTGGCAAGAGCAATAGCTCCAGTGTTGTCACAGAAGAGCTTGATCGGCCCCGACGCATTGGCTATGACTCCTAGGTCGGTGATGAACTCCTTCACCCAAATTGTTTCATGCGCTGCCTCCGAGGCTGCCATGTACTCCGCTTCACATGTAGATCCCGCCACGACGCTCTGCTTGGAACTGCACCAGCTTACTGCCCCACCATTCAAAATATACACGTATCTAGTTTGTGACTTAGAGTCATCCAGATCTGTGTCGAAGCTAGCGTCGACGTAACCCTTTACGACGAGCTCTTCGTCGCCTCCATAAACGAGAAACGTTTCCTTAGTCCTTTTTAGGTACTTCAGGATATTCTTGACCGCTGTCCAGTGTTCCTTGCCGGGATTACTTTGGTACCTTCCTACCAAACTTACGGCAAGGTTTACATCAGGTCTGGTACACAGCATGGCATACATAATAGAACCTATGGCTGAGGCATAGGGGATGACACTCATCTCTTCTATATCTTCTGTCGTGGTTGGACATTGAGCTGAGCTCAATTTCACACCTTGCAACACAGGCAAGAACCCCTTCTTAGACTGATCCATATTGAACTTCTTCAATATCTTATCAAGGTATGTGCTTTGTGAAAGACCTATGAGGCGTCTTGATCTATCTCTGTAGATCTTGATGCCTAATATATAAGCAGCTTCTCCAAGGTCCTTCATTGAAAAACTCTTATTCAAGTAGGCCTTAATGCTGTTCAAGAGTTCTATATCATTTTCCATCAAAAGTATGTCATCTACATATAATATGAGAAATGCTACAGAGCTCCCACTCACTTTCTTGTAAACGCATGCTTCTCCATAAGTCTGCGTAAACCCAAACGCTTTGATCATCTCATCAAAGCGAATGTTCCAACTCCGAGATGCTTGCACCAGCCCATAAATCGAGCGTTGGAGCTTGCACACCTTGTCAACATTCTTAGGATCAACAAAACCTTTCGGTTGCATCATATACAATTCTTCCTTAAGGAAACCATAAAGGAATGCCGTTTTGACGTCCATTTGCCATATTTCATAATCATAGAATGCGGCAATAGCTAACATGGTTCGGACGGACTTCAGCTTCGCTACCGGTGAGAAAGTCTCATCGTAGTCAACCCCTTGAACTTGTCGATAACCCTTAGCGACAAGCCGAGCTTTATAGATGGTCACGTTACCATCCGCGTCTGTCTTCTTCTTAAAGATCCATTTATTTTCTATGGCTCGCCGCTCAACGGGCAAGTCAGTCAAAGTCCATACTTCGTTTTCATACATGGATCCTATCTCGGATTTCATGGCTTCTAGCCATTTGTCGGAATTCGGGCCCGCCATCGCTTCTTCATAGTTCGAAGGTTCACCGTTGTCCAACAACATGATTTCCAAGACAGGGTTGCCGTACCACTCTGGTGCGGAACGTGTCCTTGTGGACCTACGAATTTCAGTAGGAGCTTGATCAGAAGTATCTTGATCATTATCATTAACTTCCTCTCTAGTCGGTGCAGGCACCTCAGGAACATTTTCTTGAGTTGCGCCATTTTCCGGTTCAAGAGGTAATACTTCATCAAGCTCTACTTTCCTCCCACTTACTTCTTTCGAGAGAAACTCTTTCTCTAGAAAGGACCCATTATTTGCAACACAGATCTTGCCTTCGGATCTGAGGTAGAAGGTATACCCAATAGTTTCTTTAGGGTATCCTATGAAGACGCATTTTTCCGATTTGGGTTCGAGCTTTTCAGGTTGAAGTTTCTTGACATAAGCATCGCATCCCCAAATTTTTAGAAACGACAGCTTAGGTTTCTTCCCAAACCATAATTCAAACGGTGTCGTCTCAACGGATTTCGACGGAGCCCTATTTAAAGTGAATGCGGCAGTCTCTAAAGCATAGCCCCAAAAAGGTAGCGGTAAATCGGCAAGAGACATCATAGATCGCACCATATCTAATAGAGTGCGATTACGACGTTCGGACACACCATTACGCTGAGGTGTTCCAGGCGGCGTGAGCTGTGAAACTATTCCACATTTTCTTAAGTGTGTGCCAAACTCGTGACTCAAGTATTCTCCTCCACGATCTGATCGTAGGAACTTGATTTTTCTGTCACGTTGATTCTCAACCTCACTCTGAAATTCCTTGAACTTTTCAAAGGTCTCAGACTTGTGTTTCATTAAGTAGACATACCCATATCTACTCAAGTCATCAGTGAGGGTGAGAACATAACGATAGCCACCGCGAGCCTCAACACTCATTGGACCGCACACATCAGTATGTATGATTTCCAATAAGTTGGTTGCTCGCTCCATTGTTCCTGAGAACGGAGTCTTGGTCATTTTACCCATGAGGCATGGTTCGCACGTGTCAAATGATTCGTAATCAAGAGACTCTAAAAGTCCATCAGTATGGAGCTTCTTCATGCGTTTGACACCTATGTGAGCAAGGCGGCAGTGCCACAAGTATGTGGGACTATCATTATCAATCTTACATCTTTTGGTATTCACACTATGAATATGTGTAGCATTACGCTCGAGATTCATTAAGAATAAACCATTCACCATCGGAGCATGACCATAAAACATATCTCTCATATAAATAGAACAACCATTATTCTCGGATTTAAATGAGTAGCCATCTCGAATTAAATGAGATCCTGATACAATGTTCATGCTCAAACTTGGCACTAAATAACAATTATTGAGGTTCAAAACTAATCCCGTAGGTAAATGTAGAGGTAGCGTGCCGACGGCGATCACATCGACCTTGGAACCATTCCCGACGCGCATCGTCACCTCGTCCTTCGCCAGTCTCCGCTTATTCCGCAGCTCCTGCTTTGAGTTACAAATGTGAGCAACTGCACCGGTATCAAATACCCAGGAGCTACTACGAGTACTGGTAAGGTACACATCAATTACATGTATATCACATATACCTTTCGTTTTGCCGGCCTTCTTGTCCGCTAAGTATTTGGGGCAGTTCCACTTCCAGTGACCACTTTCCTTGCAATAAAAGCACTCAGTCTCGAGCTTGGGTCCATTCTTTGGCTTCTTCCTGGCAGCTTGCTTGCCGGGCGCGGCAACTCCCTTGCCGTCTTTCTTGAAGGTTTTCTTACCCTTGCCTTTCTTGAAGTTAGTGGTTTTATTCACCATCAACACTTGATGTTCCTTTTTGACTTCTACCTCTGCTGATTTCAGCATTGCAAATACTTCAGGAATGGTCTTTTCCATCCCCTGCATATTGAAGTTCATCACAAAGCTCTTGTAGCTCGGTGAAAGCGACTGAAGGATTCTGTCAATGACCGCGTCATCCGGGAGATTAACTCCCAGCTGAGTCAAGCGGTTATGTAAGCCAGACATTGTGAGTATGTGCTCACTGACAGAACTATTTTCCTCCATCTTACAGCTGAAGAATTTGTCGGAGACTTCATATCTCTCGACCCGGGCATGAGCTTGGAAAACCATTTTCAGCTCTTCGAACATCTCATATGCTCCGTGTCTCTCAAAACGCTTTTGGAGCCCCGGCTCTAAGCTGTAAAGCATGACGTACTGAACGAGGGAGTAGTCATCAGTACGTGCCTGCCAAGCGTTCATAACGTCTTGTTCTGCAGGGAGAACAGGTGCATCACCTAGCGGTGCTTGTAGGACATAATCTTTCTTGGCAGCTATGAGGATGATCCTCAGGTTCCGGACCCAGTCCGTGTAGTTACTGCCATCGTCTTTCAGCTTGGTTTTCTCTAGGAACGCGTTGAAGTTGAGGACTACATTGGCCATTTGATCTACAAGACATATTGTAAATATTTTAGACTAAGTTCATGATAATTAAGTTCATCTAATCAAATTATTCAATGAACTCCCACTTAGATAAACATCCCTCCTGTAATCTAAGTATAACATGATCCGAGTTAACTAGGCCGTGTCCGATCATCACGTGAGACGGACTAGCCAACGTCGGTGAACATCTTCATGTTGATCGTATCTTCTATACGGCTCATGCTCGACCTTTCGGTCTTCTGTGTTCCGAGGCCATGTCTGTACATGCTAGGCTCGTCAAGTCAACCTAAGTGTTTTGCATGTGTAAATCTGTCTTACACCCGTTGTATGTGAACGTTAGAATCTATCACACCCGATCATCATGTGGTGCTTCGAAACAACGAACTGTCATAACCGTGCACAGTTAGGGGGAACACTTTCTTGAAATCATTATGAGGGGCTTTGTGGAGTTGCCTTCCCCCTTTGGGACTCTTCCCTTCTAGAACCCTAGGCGCATGGGCCTCTCGGGGCTGGTGCCCTTGGCCCATATAGGCCAAGGCGCACCCCCTACAGCCCATGTGGCCCCCCGGGGCAGGTGGCCCCACCCGGTGGACCCCCGGGACCCTTCCGGTAGTCCCGGTACAATACCGGTGACCCCAAAACTTGTCCCGATGCCCGAAATAGCACTTCCTATATATAATTCTTTACCTCCGGACCATTCCGGAACTCCTCGTGACGTCCGGGATCTCATCCGGGACTCCGAACAACATTCGGGTTACTGCATATACATATCCCTACAACCCTAGCGTCACCGAACCTTAAGTGTGTAGACCCTACGGGTTCGGGAGACATGTAGACATGACCGAGATCGCTCTCCGGTCAATAACCAACAGCGGGATCTGGATACCCATGTTGGCTCCCACATGTTCCTCGATGATCTCATCGGATGAACCACGATGTCGAGGATTCAAGCAACCCCGTATACAATTCCCTTTGTCAATCTGTATGTTACTTGCCCGAGATTCGATCGTCGGTATCCCAATACCTCGTTCAATCTCGTTACCGGCAAGTCACTTTACTCGTACCGTAATGCATGATCCCGTGACCAGACACTTGGTCACTTTGAGCTCATTATGATGATGCATTACCGAGTGGGCCTAGTGATACCTCTCCGTCATACAGAGTGACAAATCCCAGTCTTGATCCGTGTCAACCCAACAGACATTTTCGGAGATACCCGTAGTATACCTTTATAGTCACCCAGTTACATTGTGACGTTTGGTACACCCAAAGCACTCCTACGGTATCCGGGAGTTACACGATCTCATGGTCTAAGGAAAAGATACTTGACATTGGAAAACTCTAGCAAACGAACTATACGATCTTGTGCTATGTTTAGGATTGGGTCTTGTCCATCACATCATTCTCCTAACGATGTGATCTCGTTATCAATGACATCCAATGTCCATAGTCAGGAAACCATGACTATCTGTTGATCAACGAGCTAGTCAACTAGAGGCTTACTAGGGACATGTTGGTGTCTATTATTCACACATGTATTACGATTTCCGGATAACACAATTATAGCATGAATAAAGACAATTATCATGAACAAGGAAATATAATAATAATGCTTTTATTATTGCCTCTAGGGCATATTTCCAACAAAAAGCCACTAGTGAAACCTATGGCCCCCGGGTCTCTTTCTCATCATATCAATCTCCATCACTTTATTATTGTTTTGCTTTTACTTTGCTTTTACTTTTTACTTTGCATCTCTATACCAAAAATACCAAAAATATTATTTATCATCTCTATCAGATCTCACTTTCGTAAGTGGCCGTGAAGGGATTGACAACCCCTAAGCGCGTTGGTTGCGTTGAGCTATTGTTTATGTGTAGGTACGAGGGACTCGCGCGTAGCCTCCTACTGGATTGATACCTTGGTTCTCAAAAACTGAGGGAAATACTTACGCTACTTTGCTGCATCATCCTCTTCTCTTCGGGGAAATCCAATGCAGTGCTCAAGAGGTAGCACCCGCCATGGCCTGAGCACCTCGGCTGTGGAGTGCCGCCAGCCGCCGGAGTTGCCGCGCCTCCTCCGACCCAGCACCCCGAGCAGCTGCCTCTACTCTAGCACGACGGCAAATGAGCTCTCACACCAGGCACTCCTCTGTCGATTTCTGCAACTAGCGCTATGTTTCTGAAATAGTCATCGTGTTGCAATGCTTGGCCTTGTATGCTCTAACACCAGGCGCTCCTCCGACGCTTTCTGCAACCTGGGATATGCTTCTAAAATAAGAGCCATGTTGCAGAAGAAAAAAAATCTTCACCATCAAACCATTTTTTTCTTTTTGAAACAAGACCTCTGTTAAACTTTCAAAAACTAGAGCCTGGAAAAAAAACTTCACCATTGAATCGTTTTTTTTCTTCTGAAACAAGACCTCTGTTGCAAAAACCTTCTGAAACAATACACTTGTTGCAAAAAAATTGGCTGCACGAGACTGGTGGCCAGCATGAGCGCTTAATCAAAATCGATCTGACGGCTACGCAGGCGGGCAATGGCGGAGCTTGGGCTGAATTTGTGGAGGGGCAAGAAACATGCTTTTAGTCTGATTTTAATTGGACATATGGGCTGAATACTAGATGATATTTGCTAACTTTCTTATGGGCTGGGGGCAATGGCCCATGTTGCTCTCCACAAAGCTCCGCCACTGCAGGCGGCGGACGCTCCACGTGCATAAGTCGGCTGAAGGATAGTGTTTTCCTTTAATGTTTTAGCTCATGTTCTTGCTAAGTCTTATATGAACTCTAGTGGTCTGTGTGTTTTCCGTTCTACTCTTGATTGTATCTGAAAGACTCTTTGTATACGTTGCTTGATTAATAATGTGTTGATGTTCTCTCAAAAAAATGTTAGCTCGCTCCAAGGGCATTTCGAGGCGACATCAAGTTTTGTTCACGACTTGCCAGATGCCATACCTTTCAGCGCTCAAAAAAAATATTAAGACTTCCTGAAGATAAATTTAGCTTGATAAGCTTAACTACTGTATTCTTGAATTTTATTTGAATTTTGTCAGCTTTCATTTTCTACAATTTCTTTCTTACATGGTTAATTATTTCCCACATCATTTCAGACATTTCTGTTATCCATTATTTATTTTATATTTTTTTGAAAAAGCACGTAAATTATGATATTTTGGTTTTTCTGTAATGCTGACTTTGCTATTTTTTGTCCATGTGGGCATGATGGTAGCAAAAATAGAACATAAATAGGTAGCCCTGAGTTTTGAAACCGGCTCAGGGTTGTTAAGTGCGTATATTTCTCCAAAAGGATTTGCAAAAACAATACAAAGAACTCGTATAATGGCAAAAAATGAAATGGTTTAAAAAGGATTGCTCAAAGTAGCATTTTAATCAGTTCATGAAAATGCACATGCTTAGCTTGGACACCAACGTCTTGTCACTGCTGGTTGTTTATTCATTGTTGCGGTTTGATTTGGCTTCTGCCTTGTCGCTAGCTTTAGGCCCTGTTTGGTTCGGCTGTAGATTTCTAAAAGTAAATGTGAAAAATCTGTTGCAAAAAAATAGTTGTGAAAAATCTGATGTGAAAAAGATGTAGGTCATTTGACAAACCATCTGATACAGCTTTTTCAGATTTTGGCCCGCAGCGGAATCAGATTTTGAAAAACACGTCCTGGGCTGCTTTCGCTTTTGGTTCAGATTTTGACAGCGGATTTCTGGAATCGGATTCTACCGGGTTCGTCCTTTGGTTCAGATTCTGCTGCGCGGTAGCGGAATCCATCGATAAAAGCTGAACCAAACAGGGCCTTATTGTCATCTTACAAATCGGCAGAGCATGAATGAACCGAATAACTATAAAGTCCTATCACCCATACGCCATACATGGGCTGTACATTTATCAACACATCCTATCGTAACACCACAACATAAGTAAATGGTTGTATTGTACTACTCTGGTAACGGGGGCCATGGAATCCAGAGATGTTTCTACACACGAACTTCATCTTTGGGTAGGTACCCATGTTGCCTGAGATACCACAGAGCCCCCTGCGCGGCATGCTCTTGTGCGGCCTTCTTCTGTAGTTGAGCATCGCTGTAGCACTCCAAGAGTGTCTCCGAGGGTCCCCTGATCTGAACTGTAACCTTGTACGTGAATCTGTGTCATTTCACGCATGAAGTTAGCGGAGCATGTACACACCTTGATAGTAAAATAATTGGTATCCACAACATTTTGTAACAAATACAACACACTATGTGACTAGACAGCAACACATTTATCACCTCATATACTTACGTTGCATTTTATATTCACGCCTGAATTGGATATAATGCATATCACGAAGAAGCATTATCACGTAACCAAATAAAATGACAGTGAAACATGTCTTAAGATTTTAAATTTATGTGTTCACTATAGTCTGAACTTGCTTTTTTTTATATCATACCCACTGAAATCATAGTATTTGACTAGTAGCAAATGCTTGGCTCTGAAGCAGTACACCACAGTGAACTTGTATGACAAATACCAGAATACCACTACAAAGTAGATAACACCTTTCCAGACTTGCTGGCAATTTTCCTAAACAAGTTAGATATTGACAAATATTCTTGAGACCTTTCCATAAAAAAGTACACTGCTCTCAAACTGTTAAAGCAACTGCTTAATAATGACGGTCCTTGCCAGCTTAAGCTACCCGAAACTACCGTTTATGCAAAGCTTGAGGTTAAGAATAGTGTCTGTGCTTAGATTCTGCTTAATCCTCCTTTTTAGAGCACTATTTAACCTAGAATTGACATGCCACTCTCCTTACCAGGATAAACACCAAAAATAAGGAACTTAGAAATGGACATATATTATGATGGATAAGAAACATATTTTTTATTTTCTACACTGAAGAAACCACAAACTCTGTAAGAAAAGGAACCGTACAAGGAGACTATAATTCATTGTAATTTGTAATGCAGGCAACTTGATGTATGTTCTCCTTCAAGCAAGCTTACCTTCGGAGGTGGCTTGGCCCTTCTTCTTTGCACAATTCAAATTCAGGGGGTATCCAATAACTTACGGCACATACTTCAAAAAGGAAAGACTTTGCTGTTTTATTTACCATATCACCTGCAAAGGTGATTAAAAGCGTTAAGGCGCTTCCTTTAAAATTAGAACGAAATTTGAAGTGTGAATAATAAAACATAGTTGTATATCCTGCAAATTTAGCAAACTCAATCGCCTTAAAACATTAACTCGATATATCTGGGTCTATTTGTTATCTCCCACTCAATAGATGAAGTTGTTTTGACACAATCAAGTTGAATGCACAATAAACAGTCAGATGAAATGTGTAATTGCTTCTTTCCATGTAGAATGTTTCAACACCAAATTTAAACCACAAATACTGCAAACTTGGTGCTTGAGAAGTACCACAGACATTTCGTATCTTCATAAGAATATATACATCATGGTTAAAAGACAAAACAAATGGCTAATTAATCCAAAATTTAAGTGCTGTTCACAGTGCCACCAGGTATGTGAGGTCAAAGTCGACAGTGTGCATATTTTTTTTCAACTTTCTAATGGAGAGCATTACGGTGCATAAAAAATGTATTAGATTTAGCATTACCATGATACTCCTTTCTAATATTTTTCTGAGTTGTTCCCTTCGGCAGACAGGCATTCTGCTTTGCAACCTTGAGCTGATTATTCCTTTCAATACTGACATCATCCTTGGAAAACATGGTATTCCCTGCTGTTCTTTGGCTAGAGGTTCTAAGAGTCCCACGAATAGAAATTGCTGTATTTTGGAAAGAGATGTTTGCATCCCTTTCTTTACCTATCTTCAGATTATTTGTTTCTGCAGATATGTCAGCCTCGACTTTGATTGGTTCTTCATTATAACCTAGTAGTTCTGGTTCTTTCTTCCTAGCATCTCGCAAAATCTCTTCCAGTGACTTGTTTTTATGTGTGTATCCATAATTCTGCATGAGTGCACAAGGATTCACAAAAGCAGTAAGTTCGCTTTAGCCTTTTAAGTAACAGAATCATTCAACAATACTGAAAATTATCATGTTACAGTAATTTGCCTGACACCACCATAGAAATAATAACCAAAATAAATATTCAATTGGTCAGAAAAAAACATGTAACATAGCAAGTGAACTTACATGGTTAAATTATACTCCCTCCCGTCCTGTAATATGGGACATTTTTCGACACTAGTGTAGTGTCAAAAAACGTCTTACATTATGGGACGGAGGGAGTATATAATAACCATTTTCACAAGACATGAATCACATAATGACCATAAGTGTGTGTGTGTGTGTGGGGGGGGGGGGGGGGGGGGGGAATGACAAGGCACTAGTTCGTGATATTAAAAGTATTCTGATTCCAGTCTATAAAAGTCCAATTGTATCCACCCTTTGTTGGTTTTTTACTTCCAGACCTTTTCCAGGGTTCTTCTAACAAACAATGGCAAACATTTTGATGCATGTTCAAGGAAAAGTCTGAAATGCATGTTCAAGACGAACTAAAAAGAGACTGGTTGCAGTGGCCAGGCCATGTTATGACTGCATAGTCAATTGACTACACAGGTTTTGAGCAAAACCTTTACATACAAATTACATGTGCAAATACAAGAAATAATATAAGATTCAGAGAGAAATATGTTTGACATCACATGTTTGTAGTCCTGGCACCACCACTGGCTGGTTGTATACATATTAAAGTCTGGTTGGGATTGTAATCCACACACATAATTATTTCCTCTAATTCCTACATGGTATAGAGCTTCATTTCCCGCCTAACCCTAATCACACCATCGTTGTTCCTGATCACCAGCACCAGCCTCTTCTACCTTGTCAATGTCGTGAGGTTGTCATGGTGATACCCAGACACAAAAAGGAAAAAAAAAGGATTGGCATTTGATGTATTTGTCTTTCAAGCACATAATTTGGGGATGAAAAATGCAGTTCTCGATATGGCGGCAAGCTTCGATGCGTTGCGGCGATCGTGGTAGATATGTGCAGCATAGTTTGGTGATTAGGTGTGCAATTTATCTGCGGTCATGAACATATAAAGTGTTTAGTTCAAGGAACCGGAAAATGAATGAGGCGCACTTGTTTGGTTTGAATTTAGGAATGGAATGTGTTGGTCCATTGCCACCTCATCCCTCGTAAGCACAATGCTAATTACATACATGGGAAGTGTCATCCCATCAAAATCATGGTATCATCCCATGATGGACCAGAATATTTAAACCAAATACCATAATGCATGTTGACAGTTTATAAAAAACAAATGAAACCATTGAGATTATCGTATTTCATGGTAATTGCAAAACAAAAGTCAAAGGCACCAAAGGCAGATCTTCAGTTTAGAAATTGCTTTTTGTGCACCCAACTGGAATGGCTCAAACGTCACAATTCTGTGGCAAGTCCAAAAATAGAAGGCCAAGTAACCAAAATATACCTTCAGTTTAGAAAGTGTTTCTTGTGCAGCAAACTTCCTAGCAACTTTTGAATTCCGGTTTGCAGCGGCAGAACTTATCACCTGGCTGTTTATGTTAACTTCCACTTTGACGTGGTACTCTCCATCGGCTTTCATAGGTTCGGGAAGGCCTAACTCAAGTTCATGAGATTGACAAAGTTCCCGAATTTCTCTCATGGGATTCATGTGCATGTCAGAGAAGCTCAACACTGGCTTTAGAAGCATAAGCACTAGCGTCCAAACGTAGTTCAGGTTGAATCCTGAATCTAAAAGAACTGCAGCAACACAAGATTCGACAATATCACCAAGAACCTGCAAGCAAGATTACAGTAAAAGGATATAAGTGTTTGCCATAAAAATGTTATGCCATATAAAGTATGTGATTGCTAAAGAAATCCTACAAGTCAAACAGAAATCAAATACATCAAATGCAGCAACTAGTTACTCAAGAAAATCATATAACCATAGTACAAAAAAATGTATGATTCCTATCAAATGCAACAACTAGTTACTCAAGAAAATCATATAACCATAGTACTAAAAAATGTATGATTCCTATACAATTATTGATAATGATAATACTTGTTTTGTGTTTTAAGTCGGCTGACCCCTACTATCCCATCTTATATCGAAAACTTTAATAATCACTATATTTTAGCAGTAATTGTGCACGCTAAAAATGGGTTATCTAAAGAGGCGTAGCAGTTACAAGGATATAACAATACCTTTGGGCATGCTGGTTCTTCTACCAAGTCTTTCTCTGAATTGGGAAGTCTAATATAATTCTCAAACTTATTCACTGCTGACGAAAGATAATTTGAATCCTTTATAAGATACTTATGGATACCTTTCTGGACTGCCACATATGCAAGCGAATTATTACTGACAGCTAACGATTTTAAATCGGTTATTTGACCAGGCTTTAGATCAGGATAAGCTGAGTAGAGGTACGAGGTTATCAAATATTCCAAAACAGCATCTCCAAGGAACTCCAATTTCTGATCAAATACGAAAAGAACATAGTCAGCCGAGTAAATCATTGATTACTACATCAGTTCACCAATGACAATGCAAGAAAAAAGAAGCTCTGACCTGGTAGCATCCTCCAGAATGTTTATTGAATGAAGGATGCACAAATGCTTCGAGAATTAGACCCTTGTGTTTGAAATTGTAACCGATTAATTCCTCAAGCTCACCGACGTCGGTGTGGTTCGTGAGAGATAAATTGATGGAGCTTGCATCTAATACTCTATATAGGGATGAATCTTTAAAATCAACATCTATTCCCACCCAGTGAAGGAATGCAAATGCAGCTTTGAATCCACCTTCAACAAGAAATGCTCCGACAAGCGATTCAACAGCATCCGCTATAGTCTTCCTATGCAACCAATGATGCGACTTTGTACACCTCAAGTTACAGTTTTCTCGACTATCTGTGTGTATATTCACTTCTGTGTCAGCATTGCAAACAACTTTACAAGGCCTTCCCAGTGCAATGAACTGTGTCGGTTCAAAGTGTTGATCCCGTATGTACACCTAAGTTTACACAGACATGCAAAAAAAAAGATGTTCAGTTACGCTACAGAATTCATGGCAGGTATTTGACAGGGAAAATAACTCATTATCTTGTGTAATGATTTTTTTTTTGCAACAGAAACAAGGATCATGGACCTCTATTAAAATGTTACAAGGCAGCAAACCATGTTTTAAATAAGAGGATGTACTTAAATTAGATCATAAGGATAAACAGAATGTTTGACTACCGTCGTAGATAATTATGGTCAGTCCAAGATAATACAGAGCTCATCAAAGTTATAATGTCACAATCAGCAATTATTCCTAAGTAAGGAGGATAACGAGTATATGGCTATCATGTGCAATGTTGACAAAAAAGTGTGGCTTTAAGTTCAGTTCCTATAGTCACATGGTGAGTCCATCCAGGAAAGGCCTTTTCTGGCAGATTGCGGCTTAATCTTGCTTTTCTTGTGGTGATTGTAGTTCACTTTATTAGCTGTAGATAATTATGGTCAGGCCAAGATAATACAGAGCTCATAAAGGCTATAATGTCACTATCAGTAACTATTCCAAAGTAGGCTATCGTTCAGTTACGCTAATGAGTATATGCCTGGCTATCGTTCGCAACATTGACAGAAACATGCAGCTTTAAGTTCAATTCTGATAGTCACATGGCGAGTCCATCTAGAAAAGGCCTTCTCTGGCAGATTGTGAACTAATCTTGCTTTTCTTGTGATGATTGTAGTTACACTTTATCAGCTGTCATAGACGGCAGCTTAGAGCAATGGTTCATCCTTTACGGGGTAGAAACCCTTGATCGGGCCTTCAATGGTTGGATCTGGCAACAGCGGTCTTCTTCACTGTCTTCATGTTTGAGACCAGGCCTTCACTGATTGGATCCGACGAGGGTACGGCGGTCTTGTGCAGTGGTACCTACTATCCGGAAGCAGACTCTCAATCTGCCAATCAATGGTTAGATCCCGCAACATCATCATACATGTGTCATCTCCTTGCAGGATTTGTCTAGCAAGATGGTGATGTGATCTCCAGGGTGAATGCCCTTTGTCTGTACACTGGTTGGACCAGCTTCAGTCCTTGGTTGTTGTAGTTTTGGATTTTAATTTCATCGCTTGAATGGTTGGCTCCGCAGAAGCTGGACACATTCTGACAATTATGTTTGTCACTTTATTTTCCCTTTCTAAGCTGATTTGTTATGCATTAGCGCCTTTTGAAACATTTTGAAAAAAAAAACTGAAGGCTGTGAAATCGATCCAGATGCGGGAAAACCCTCTCCAATTTTAACCTTAAAAAGCTGTTGTGTTGGGCATAGGGTACCAATGGTGAACCCACATGGGAGCCACATGCGACCAGTTCTGTCGCCCCAGGACCGGCCCTCAAGAGGCAGAGCTAATCCTGCATGACTCCGTTTTAAGTTGTATTAGACTCAGCTAGTCAAGCCGAGCTGGTGTCCTAGGTCTGGTTAGACACTAATCCAGTTGAGATTAACCCCTTTTTATTTAAATGAGATGTACTAGGTCAGAAACCCTGGCGATAGGGGTTATCCAAGGAGTTGTATCCAGTCAAGAATCTGAAGAGATTGAGTAGGGTGCTATATAAACTCATAGGGTGCAATCAATTGACAACAAATAAAAATGATTATCTCTTCTCTTTGTCCATGGTCTCTCTTGACGACCCTGATCTAGCTCTTCCCTACATGTTCTGGTCATGATCAGACAAATCAAGGCATAACATGGGCAGAAGATGAGCCTACTGAACTTGGTCTACATTTGAAACAAAGATAACACAACCCATAGGTCACACAAAACTTGGAAGGGAAACAGATATTGGGTTCACTGAAAACAATATCTAACCTGCAAATTTCTTTTGATTGATAACTCATATAAATGTGAATTATTCACTATAGCAGAACGTCTGCTGGTCAATTGCCCTTCATCAAGTCCTTCATATGTAAGAAAGTTGTGACGTCCAACTACATACTTCAAAAAAGCATCACCTAAGACTTCAAAGCGCTCCAAAGAAATCCTCTCCAAACACCTTTCGGTGGTAAGTGCTTCAAGGATCTGAAATAGATTAACATCATTTGCAGCATGGATAGGTAATTCAAACTAGAAGTTCAGCATGAAGGGTGCGAAAATTGCATGACTTACACCAGAGGCACTAATTTGAGAAGCCTCTGAGAATGAAGACAACATGACATCCTTCAACTCAATAGCTACCAGCAAATTCTCCAACCGACACATCAACGATGGTAACAAAGACAGGGAGCTACACATATCCTTCGAAAACCCAATTATCTTCAAAGAACATAGCTCTGGAGGCAACTCCACAAAGTGCTCCATCAATTCACGACCTTCTTCTAAATACAAATAACAAAATAAGAAAAGGAACACCATCAGAAATACTATACCTAGATAGGGTACATTTAAGGAATCATAGTAGAGCAGTATATTCAGAATACAATTCATAAATGGATTGAATCAACAGTGCTCAAAAGCTTAAACCAGAGAAGCAAGAACTAGGTCCAATTAGGCCTGGGCATTCGGTCTAACCGGACCGATCGGTTCGGTTTTTCAGGTCACAAAGTTTTTCGGTTTCTAAAAATTGCAGACCAATCGGCTCTTGCAGAATTAGGTAACCGAATTTTCTTGGAACCGAACAATCGGTTCTGTCATCGGTTCCAACCGAACAGATCCGAACTTCATGCGCACGGATACATTTTCTTCCTTGGCCTTACTCCGCAAGTTTCCGTACGAGCAGGCACATGAAACATGGCTAGCTAGCTAGTACCTTTTATAGCCTTTCACACGCTTCCTTTCTTAGTGGCTATCCGATGTGGTACTACAGTAAACCTATTTTTGCATGGGCCGATTGCTACACTTTTTGGGCCATACCAGACGTGTACGTGGCTAAAGTGAGATAAGTGAAAAAGGCATAGAGAGACTTGGAGCTGCCGTGTTGGGCTAGCTGGGCCAGCTGGCCTAGGACAGCGGGGATACAGAATACAGGAAGTGTGTGGTGTATTTCTTCAACAGAAAAATACGGAGGTGCGAGGCATGCTCTGTAGTTTCGGGTTGTTAGGTCTTTTCGGTTAACCAAGTGTTAAAACCGAAATTAGAGAATAAATTTCGGTTCTATAGATTTAATAACCGAAATAGGAACCAAACTTTTCGGTTTCGGTCCCGGTTCTTTCGGTTCGGTGCAACGGTTCTCGGTTAATATGCCCACCCCTAGGTCCAATGCATCCACAAGTAGTTCCAGAATGTTGAAAGCAATTCACAAGCGGTTCAAGAAAATTTGACAGCAAGAATTTACATAGAGCAATATTGGCTCACTACCATCACAGGGTGCAAGTGGCGTTAAGAGACGATCGACACGTGTGTTAAAAATTGTACACTCCTGCAGAGATGATCGGCCCATGGTCATCTGGAAAGACAAGTTGCATATTTCCTAACATTGTACTTATGTTTTGCTTCTCCTCTTAATGAAAAGATGCATGCCCTCTAAAAAAACTACAGACGACCATCACAAATATTTCTTCACTTTACGGCAAGTTGAACACTTAGAAGTATTTTAATGCTAAGCAAAATAGTGATGCTTGGATAAAGAAGAGTCCAAAACAGGAAACAGTTTATAAAGGTACTAGTTCTGAAGGGACAAAAAGTGTAACCTGTGGTCTCCCGTAATCGGTCATGAAGCAAATTATGCAGATTGCAGAGCTGCTTAGCGTGCAGAAGTGGCTGCTCGGGATGTGATAGTTTGATACCAAACCTGATTTGAAAAGTCCATCAGTTCATTAGAACATCAATAAAGCACTTAAGCAGAAATATCGCAACATTTCTTTTAAACTGCTTATAAAAAAAGTTGGTTAGTTGCCGAGAAAAGGCTACCAGGGATGACTAGGATCAGTTCAGTGGACCTATCATACGACCATCACATAGACTACTTGTAAAGCCAGGACAGAAGCAGCACATTTGCTAACATGTTTCCCAAAACTAAAGCTTCTTATGGGGATTTCTACTGGGGTGGTCCCATGATATTATATCTTTGACTTGCATGGCCTACTTTTCGTAACATGAAGTAGATACACATTCCTCCTCCCTTACTAAGCCTTTTGTCCCAAACAAGTTGGGGTAGGCTAGATATAAAACCCTTTCACGAGGACTTCCCAGGAGGTCACCCATCCTAGTACTACTCTCGCCCAAATGGGTTTCATACCCAAAGGACTGGCTAGTTTTTACGTTGGCTCGCCAAGCCTATCACAACCCTTAGATATGAAACCCTTTCACGAGGACAACCCTTAGATATGAAATCCTAGTACTACTCTCGCTCAAATGGGTTTCATACCCATGGGACTGGCTAGTTTTTACGTTGGCTCGCCAAGCCTATCACAACCCTCTTCCTTTACCTGGGCTTGGGACTGGCTATGCCTAGAAGACATAGGTGAAGTAGATACAAATTATCATACTAAACATAAATTTGTATATTCATAAATGGTACAGATAGCTCGCAATCTTAAGGTTGGTTATGTAGCTATACATGACCTAGTGAGTGCTCAATGACGGTAGCATGAGAATTGAAAGCAAAGAAGGGGGATGCAAATAATCCTTCAGTTTGTTACCTTTCCTTGTAATGATCTTCATAAGTAGCACCGTCGTATTCACTTCTAGCATTTAGTTCATTCAGAATGACATCAATGACGAAAAATGTCTTAATATGGGGAGCAAAGATTAGACTGCCAACGACATCAGTTTTACTGTACATATTATCAAGAAGCCTTAAAGACTCATCTGGCAAATATGATCCATGCGCAGACACACCAGTTGGATCTTTAAAAACCGGTGATGATAAACAGCGCTTAACTGTTTGCCAGTCAATCATAAATATATCACCATACAATTCCTGCTTGATTGGAAGCAGCAGGTAAAAGGTTGAATTAAACTGTAGCGTTTCACTGTTGCCCAACAACATAACATGAGATACAGTGAACTCAGATCTGTCCAGGAGAACCTTCAGAAACATTTCTTGGAAATTGCGTGCCAGCATCATCTGACAAGAAAAAACAATGTTAACATTTTATACGCCATTCAATAAATGATCACATGTTAACATATGAAAAAATGAGCAAGACGGTGCCTGTTCTTCGTCAAATGATATCGTCCCTAAATGTTTCATTCCTGCTTTCACAATCCTGCCGCGAGCCAGATGCAAATCAACCTCCAACTTTTCAGCTTCCATAGGAAGGGAGTTGATCACAAAAAGACCAAATATCCGATAATGTCTATCTGCTGGTATGGGAAAGAATTGAATATAGTAGAAATGCAAGTTCAATGGACAGTCCAGTTTGCATGTTGAAGGTTTGAGAATTGTGGGAATTAACATCTCATGAAGCTCTTCTCTTAGACTTTCATCTGAAATATGCAAACAATAGCTGAGCCGAATCACCAGTATTATGACAATGTAAGAACAAGTGAGTGAACATACCATCATGACTGTTGCTTGCTGAACCGTTTGTTGTTGATGCCCTGTTCTTTCCTGAACCTGAACCAGGCAGAAGAAAATCTGTCAAAGCACCCAATTCATACAATTTCACGTATGCCTCTAAGCATGCATCCCTCTTAGCCTCGTCATTTGATTGGCATGGTTGGCCATCCACTTGACGAAAAGCAGCATTTGGTGGAAGAATTACTCTGCAGATTATCCCCTCAGTGTCATCAATGTAGATGAATGCTGGGGAAGGATTGAAGAACCTTCAAGAAGTTTAGTCATATTAGTACAACAAAGAACTAATGAATAAAAGCATGGGATCATAACAGGTTGATGTACACAGCAGGCCTTACATGTCCTTGGGAAGGTTGTAGCAGTAGCGATGCAGTAGAGATACACTACATGCAGTGCTAATGGAAGCACCCGTTTTTTCCACTCGATAACTTTTCTCCTCGAGGTGATCAAACACATCATTTGAAGTTCTCAAGTCTATCTCTCCATTCATAATGCCTTCACCATCAATATAGTCATTAAGCAACTTTTCTTGAGAATGATTGCCCCTGGTATGTATCAGAATGAATAAGAAGGGCAAAAATCAAGGACTAAAGTACAATCAAACCTATAATATTAACACCAATTGTCTATCTATTTAATGGAAAAATCACCTCTCCAGGAGAACAACATATTTAGAGTTTGTCATCCGAGCACGTCCCCTCGACTGGATAAAACTGGCAACAGTTTCTGGAAGATCAAACCGCACAACGAGGCAACAAGTCTGAATGTCCAGACCCTCTTCACCTACACTGGTAGCAATCAAAAGATTCACCTGCAAACAGCAAAGGCAAAGGAATTGTGATGCAAGAAGCATAGTAGATATACGGGTATAAGGCCAACGTTAGATTTTGGGGCGTGTATCGCAAGTAATTTACCACATGCATTACCAACTCAAGGATAATACAAATGTAGGCCTAAAGCCCTTAGTCCCACGAGTCCTATCCAGGATAGAACCCTGCTTGAGTCAAAAAGACCTACTAAAACCCTATGTCTTTATTATTAGTATAATCTAACAACACTTTACAAGCCAAGAACCAATCCTTCAGTCTGTCCCGTGTCAATCCTTGTATATTGTAAGTGCCTACTCACTCAGCCGTTACAACATAGGAGCTCACTAATGTCCATCAGAAACGATTAGCCCATGGCCTAGTTAAACTGAATTTGGCTTATACTTGACTAAACTGCCGACTCGCTGACTCAACTGGTGGATCTCAGAGTCTGTGTATGCTGGCCCTGATGTTGTATGCCAACCAGTTATATTCATAGTTAGGTGCGCACCAATAAGAAATTAAAAATCCACCTCAACAACAACCAAGATCAGTACGAACCACCTAGTTATGATTATGCTCCCAGGTGTGCTCAATTACATATTTACATCACAAAAAATGTTAACTTACTCTTGAAGAAAGAGCAGGCCAAGAATAAATGCAGGATGTGACATATTCAAAATAGTTATCCAAAGAACACTTTTTATTGTCTTCGGAAGAATTCATGTAGAAGGTATGAATGCCTAATTACACCAATTATTATACCTCGCCAGAAGAGAAATTTTCAACAATAGCATCCATCTTCTGCCTTGACATGTTCTTTGGTCCCGAGTGGCGTCCCACAAGGAACTCACATTTCCAAAGATCAAGGCCTTTCAAATTTTGGAGGATATGTGCTATTGCTCTTGCAACAGTTATTCTTTTCACGAAAACTATGCACTTCATGTTTTCCTCTAGCCTGCTTATTGCAGAAACCAGAGCAAAATAAGCAGGATGATGAGAACAGATAGATGTTGAAACTTTCTCAAGTGGTTATAAATACAATGTTTGAATAGTGGTTTCCAGCTAGATTCTTCTTGCATTTTCACATTATCATGTGGAAAATGTAAGCCGGTGGAAAGGAATTACTGCTACCCAATCAGTAACAAGATTTCGTTACACCCTAAATTAAGTACAGATACTCCGGTACCATAATGTGTACGTACAAATCCAAAGCATAAAGAATGTTATGAAAAAAGATAGTAGCACTGACGAGTACGCTCACCTGTATCTCGAGAGAATTTTAATAAGAACCACAATTTTATTTGAGAAGAAAGGTTCTTCTAGCATCTCTAGATGAAATGAATCATCATGGGTACCTAGAAAGCACGTCTTGTCAGATTCGTGAAGGGCTAATCAGAAAAAAAAATATGCATTTAAGATGGCAACTATTTCCAATAAAAACCTTATCGAAAGGTACATATCCTCAACGATTCCAGAGTACTGATTGTTATTAAGGAAACAGTAAGATATATTGTTATTTTAGGAAGATGAATGAGTTCATATTTCTCTTTTATGCTTTGAAAATTTTGGATCAGCATTACAGGCAGGATATCAAATCCAGCCAATAACCAGGACGATTTGTTGTTAGAAACTAAAAAAAAAATCCACTGCCAGAATTTATAGGGAAGGTGGACCAGATAAATCTAGGAACTAACATAGGGGTAAAAGGAGAACAATTAGGTGAGAACACGCATAACAACTCACCGTCTAATATGTTGCAATTCAGAACAGAAATTGCTTTGTTTAGGTAATGATGCTTAAATCTGGTAGAATTGTCGTTCATGTCAGACTCCTTTCTGTCCAAAACATCACCATCAGATGAAAGGAAAGCCTTTGCAGCCTGCGCTAAAATCAAACAAAATAGGGAATAACACATCTGATGCTATCTTAAAAGGAGGCAACAAAAAAGTAAAAAAAAAACACTTGTACTACCTCCATTCCTAAATATAAGACGTTGGGGCAGTTTAATTTAAACTACCCCAACGTCTTATATTTAGGAATGGAGGTGGTATAACAAAGGAGAAAACAGTCAAGAACACTACAACTAAATAGCAAATAAAAGCATAAGCAAAGATTAAAGCAAGAAATATAGAATCCATGACAAACAAGATCATACACGCCTGCGTACACGTTATGCTCCCAACTTCAAAAGGTTAGACACTCAAACGGCAGCCAACTAGAGGAGGAAAATCTGACTTAGCAGAGGTTCGCCTTGGGCAGAATTTAGAGTCCGTTAGTGGGGAATCAGCACCTTAGGCGGATTTGAATTTGGAGTCGGTAGATGACAAGGGCAGCTACCATTGTGATCCCCCATGTGTGTGTGTGTGTGGGGGGGGGGGGGGGGGGGGGCTGCCACCACAGGAGAACTAACAAAACTTTCTTGCAATCTACGGAAACACCATGTATGCATGTATGAAGCACTTGTACATCCATAGGCTCGTAGTAAATCCACTCGGAACATTTGTTACAAGCTAAGTGAACATCGCATCGCATATGAACAATATAAACTTTCACCCAAAAATAGTGTTATTTCTAATTCTATAACAAATTCTCAAGAAACATTCTTTATTAAACACAACACAATCTATTATTTATCTTGTATTTACGAAGTTCCTAAAATGGACGCTTTCACATAAAAGCGAGGAGCATCCGATAACAGCTCCCAAGCCACACCCCAAAAGAAAAAAATTGAACCAACTAACTGAAGAGAAAGGACGTTCCAAATTAGAGTGAATCCGACAACAAGGCTTAAGGATATTTCATTATCAACGTATTTGATAAAACAGTGTCAACTTACTTGCAGAGCTCCAAACGAACCAAGTTCTTGCAAACAGAATACTAAATTTCCATGCAACCTCCCCAGGGACTTTAGTTTCTTCTGAGAATCCTTGAAATCGTATAGGCTCTCGCGTAGTATGCGTTCACTCTGTTTCAAACTCATAGAAATAACAAAAAGGAGATGAAAAAGAACAGAAAACACAAGCTTGTATAATTGGAATTTGAAATAATAATAATCGACTATATAGCAGAACAAAACTTTACCTCAAGCTTTGAGCGATCAAGTTCTTTGTTGTAAGTTACAGTAAGATTAGAGTGACTAAGCGGGACATAAGTGTACACCTCCATATCAGGAAAAGCAAGCACACTTTCCAGCTCTGCATTATCAACCGAACAGACCTATCCAACATGAGAGAAGTTTTGCAAAGACAAATGTCAATAAGTATTATTCCTAAACCCAGCAGAACTCTTGGGGAACACTAGTAGTATGTACCTTGGCATGCAATAATTCTTCAAGGCTGTTGATACATTTGGTGTAATTAAGCTTGTTAGACCCGCCTGTCATATAAAACATAAGAACAGATGCATGACCACAAATGGTAAAAAAAAAAAAAAACTTACATTGCAGGGAGTAGGCAACACTAGAGACCAACCTAATATTTCAAGTTAGTGCAATGCTAGTCCAACAACTAATTTCTAAGATCCCCGGTAACAGCTGTAGCATTTTATATTAATCAAAAAAAAAATGTGCCAAGGCTGCCATTGCTGAGGTGATTGCTGGGGTTTCCCTCAACCTACCCTTGCAATCTTGCCTCACCATTCACCACAGCGGCTGATGCAGAGCTCGACCAATTGGCTGTCCATCCGACTTGTGGCTGGCAAAGCCGACAAGCATGTCATGGGCAGCAGCCTACCCCATTCTTTGTCGCTCCAGTATAGGCCTAGATCTTGGCAAACATTAACTGGGACCATTTTGCTCTGCAGAAAGTGTAGACCTTCTTCCGGCTCGCTCGCCATGGCAACACACGCATACAGGGCTTCCTATTCTGACAATGGTGGATTGGTTCAGCCTCCAGCCCTTTCGACACGGTGCCAGACAAGGTTCTTGTCCACGTCCTATTTAATTTGTTTCTGGCTTGGCATCTCAGCAGACAATCGGTCCTAGCCCGGTCTGGTGTGCTCTTTCACCGGTTCTGCGTCTTTTATGAGCAGTCCATAGCGCATCTGCACCATTCCATCCGCCACACCTTGGTCCTCCTTGCGCTCGGTGCTTCTGAAAAGCCAGAACCGATTAGTCTTCAATGGTGAGCATCTCACGCCACTCGCTGTTTGGAGGATGATCCTGGAGCACGCCGCCCTCTCGGATTTGCACTTCTCATATCGTCTCAGCAATGGCATGCTGGTCGAATGGCGCTCCCGTGTGTCTGGCATAAGTTCTCTTAGCTTGCCGCGTCGTAAATCTCCTTGTACATATCGAGTTTTTGTTCAATAAAATTTTCACTTCAGGTGGGGGGTTCCCCTACCATTGCTCGCTAAAAAGAGTCCCAGCAAACCAATAGCGTATCACAAGTGTCATGTGCCTTTGGCAATAGACATTGTAACAAGCAGGTAGAGGAACAAGAGAAGAGGCTTGCAGATCAGAAGGATTAAGACATAACAGCAAAAGGCGTCAAGGAGTGGCTATAACTGTGAGAAATATGCAACTTGTATTTCCATGAGACCATAAGCCAATATATATATATATACACACACACACGTACAGGTGGCAAATATGCAGAAAAACTCTTATATATAATAGGGATCACGTAGCTAATCATGTACAGGTGTGGTAGATATGCAAAAAATCTCTTATAAGTATATAATAGGGATTATGTAGTTAATATCTGGAAAAACATATACAACTCTAAAACCCACAACCCCCAAACTTGTGGTGGATCAACACCACCTAATTTGGACAGGTAAAAGCTGTGTTGTGCTCTAGTTTGGGTCTTCAAGAAGAAATCCATCAACTGAAGCTGGGAAAACACATACTAAAGAGCGCAATCACTTGATCCTGCACGGGACCGCATGAAGCATCAGCTCCATATGCTTGGTAAGCTCACGCTTCATAGGGTCGCGCGCAATGTTGATAACACATGTATTGTCAGACAAAGAGAAGTTGGTGTAGTTACAGAAACACCAAAATCCTCGGACAACCACTGTAGCCAAGTCAGTACTACTGTCAAGAGAATCATAGCTCGCAATTCGCCTCTACACTCGAACAGGAAACTACAGTATGTTTCTTTGTCTTCCAGGCAATGAGCAAGCAAAATGCGATTGGCAGCCCTTCGGATAGCTAATCCAAGTAGCATTTGAATAGCATGAAGCTTTAGCAAACTGGAGCATTGAAAGAAAAGATGCAAGAGAGATCTCGCAGAAATAAAAGGAGGTGACCATAGTGAACCTGAAGGGGAGTGCTGACTCAGAATGTGAACTTGATATGAAATATCTGGATGAATGACGGCTAGATAGACAAGACTGTCAACATGATGATGACAACGAGTTAGATTAGGAAAGGCTCACCTTAGAAGCTTGGAGGTGGACATTGAGCTCCATCGGTCTCAACAGTTAACGATGCACTCATCAGTAAGAGCAGCAAAAGGCTCACCAATAGAAGCTTGGGAGGTGGACAGTGAGCTCCATCGGAGTCAACCATTAACGTACATTCATTAGTAAGAAAAGCAAGAGGATCTTGGATGTACTTCTCTTGGGACATGAATAAGCCATCAGAGATAGAAGAAACCTCAATCCAAGGAGGTAGCGAAGAGGACCAAGATCAAACATAAGAACTGCTCACTAAGACGAGCCTTCTTTCCTCTTGGGACATGAAGAAGCCATCGGAGGTAGAAAAAGCCTCGATCCAAGAGGCAACAAAGAGGACCAAGATCAGACACAAGAAACTGCTCACTAAGACGAGCCTTCTTTTCGCTTGGGATACGAAGAAGCCATCAGAGGTAGAAGAAACCTCAATCCAAGGAGGTAACGAAGAAAGTTCCAAGACCAGACATAAGAAACTGCTCACTAAGACAAGCCTTCTGCTTTCTTGGATATGAAGAAGTCACCGGAGGTAGAAGAAACCTCGATCCAAGGAGGTAGCAAAGAGCACCAAGATCAGACATAAGAAACTGCTAACTAAGACGAGCCTTCTTTTCTCTTGGGATATGGAGAAGCCACCGGAGGTAGATGAACCTTCAATCCAGGAAGGCAGCGAAGAGGACCAAAATCAGGCATAATAAAGTGCTCGCTAAGACAGGCCTTCTAAAAGGCAATGAACTCAAATTCATCTCCACTGATGATCATGCCATCAACATATAGAAGACTGACCTCAGGAAAAAAGGTAGACAAAAAGCGCAAGACTATTAACTAGGATTACACTAATTAAAACAATAATTATCCTATGCCAACATGACTACGAACTACTAAGTCCTAAGGTACACAAAAATGCTATTGAAGTGAAAACAGGATGTGCATTTCTGTTCAAGGAGATCCACATAACTATCTAGAAAATCTGGCCACATTTACGATGCGATAAATAATTCCTAGAGGAAAAAATAATGGCTCCAAATTTAATTGCAAATAAGAGAGAGCAATACTATGTCCTAACTCTCAGATAACACAAAAGGTGAGATCAAATATCACGATTGCAAGAGAATGTGGTTGGCCACCAAAGGTAATTAAAAAACCATAACTGTGAAATGTTTCCTGATAGGACTGACATTAGATTACAATTACCTTTTCCCATTACTGGTGAAGCAGTCATGCCAAAAATGCGAGGGGGCTTCACCATGTCATTATTGTAGAATTCCTGAAACAATGCTACAAATGTTTTTCAGACTGAACAGAGTTATCATGTAGAATTCATAAACAATGTTTCAGGTATATGATTTCCTGAAACAACGTTATTAATGTAGAATTCCTGAAACATGTTTTTCAGATTGCAAGTTCTGCCGTTCACTGAATTTGTTAAACAATACTCCTTGAAAGCCTGTCATTTTAGACATAGGTAGGGTCAAACTTTTGAAACTCTGACTACTATATTTAACAAAAAAAATATTGGGAACAGATACTTGAAAACCATATGCCTACAACTGTCTCAAAAAGTATCTACAGAATATATAATTTGCTAGGTTCAATGGAAATATTGCAATGCAAACTAGTGGTGTGAGTGAGATTTAGATGGTGCAAATGTAAAGCCATATTGCAATGCAAAAGTGGCATCTTCTAGGAAACTAAAGGGGTAGTATTCAACACATATTAGCAGTCATTCAGCTTCTGCATTAATTAACTGCTTATTGTAATTAAAGTCAACTAGTTGTTCCAACTTCCAACTAGCAACGTGGTGAGACTGAATATCTGCATGACACTGACACTGTTTGATGATGAGATGACGACAAAGAAGCAGGAAACGAGTGGCCATCAGATTAATGGTCCATAATACAACCAAGCCAGCTCATGAGCGCTTCTTCTCTCCACCAGGTCGAAGCCAACCTCCCACGCCTCCCACCAGTCCGTCTGGTGCTGGTTGCACCGCTGCCTCGGGCCCTTCAATGTCGTGCACTTCCCTTCGGCTCCACCAAGGCTGATGCCCACATGGTGTTGGTCGACGTGTCGTCGTCCTCCAGGTCAGTCCTGCCGCCCTCACATCTCCAACAACCTCCCTTCCCACGATTCGTGATGCCTCCCTGCACCTAGACATCACCTCTTGGCTCAGATTGGGCCTACGGCGAGACAGCACCCTCCTACGTCGCCTCTCATTGGCTCCGCCGATTGGAGCTCCGGTGACCTCCATTGTCTGCAGGCCATCCCTGGTCGACGGCCTCCTCGCACCTTTTCCTCCTTGCTCATGTTGCACCTCTACAGCAAAGGACAACTCATAGGACTGCTCGCCTGTTGACTCACACGCTGCTCTCCCTACAATGCTTGCCTAGTGCTGTTGCATGGCCCGTACAGGGCCCCTTGGCAGATTAGTTTTCTTCACCAAAAAAATTAGAAAATGGCAGGTACAATGTCATCATCGGGTGTCCTTTCTCTCCCGCGCTATTCGATGATTCTTGATGGTGGTCATTTCATTGACTCGGTCTCGCACATGCACCAACCATCGGTGTTGGGTGCTCGTCAATAGTTATTGTTCTTTACTGCTCCTTGTCGGCATCTCACCTGCACAGCCTCTCCTACAGACATGATGACTCCTGCTTTATTGGCTCGTGTGTGCTTCCTAGCTTCCAGCTTTTTATTTTTCCGTTGTGTCCACCAAGTCCGCTGCTCTTCCATGTTTATCTGTCATGCTAGTTGTTAAAAGTATATGTGGATTGCCTAGCCCTTTCCATCAGTTCGGACTCTTGGTTGCGTTGGCTAGTGCATGAAGCTTAACATGGTATCAGGGCTAAGGTCTTGAGTTCAAGTCCTGGCTTTCACAATTTATCTAAAAATGTTGTCCCCCCTTTGTGTCCACATATAGGCCTCTTGGGCCATACCTCTGAGTCTATCCACGTGTTGACTTTCCACGTCACAGGTGTTGAAGTGTATATGTGGATTGCCTAGCCCTTTCCATCAGTTCGGAGTTTTGGACTAGTGGGAATTGCCTAGCCCTTTGTGTCCAAAAGCACCCCCTCTCACGTGTGACGCGAGAAATCAACACGTGAATAGACTCAGAGGTATGGCTCAAGAGGCCTATGGGGGCAGCAGCAATTTTTGAATAAATTGTGAAAGCCAGGACTTGAACTCAAGACCTTAGCTCTGAGAAGATGTTAAGCTTCATGCACGAGCCAACGCAACCAAAAGTCCGAACTAGTGGAAAGGGCTAGGCAATCCACATATGCACTTCAACACTAGTCACCAAACATTTATCTATCAGCCTTCTTTTCTGGTCCTTGTCCTTTTCTGTACACTTTGCAGCATTTCCGGTCCTGGTTGTATTCTATAGGACTTCTGTGGTCTCCATTTGCATTGTCATAAATGTATTCCCATTCTCTTGTCGTCGAGATTCTTTCACCACCGGTTTCTTCGGCTACGATCTTTTGTGTAATGCTTCATTTCCTTGATGTGTCTGTCTTCTAGACCCATCTTCATTTGATACTTATCTTGTATCTTCTCGTGATGGGTTGTCTTCCTCTAATGCATCTTCTCGCTACCCTCCTTTGGCTCAAACCATTAGATTCCAAATAATATATATTCTTGTGTTATGCAATGCTCGTCATTGGGGGTGGGGGGGGGGGGGAGTTAGTACTAGTCTAGGTTCGTTTACCTATTCGTGTTAGTCTAGATTCTCTTCCTTGTACTCTATGCTTATTGTACTATATATTTGCCCCATGGGCTATGCAATACAATCAAGTTGCATCCATAACAAGATAGACAAGTGGTGAATAGAAGCCACATCAAGAAGAGTGCGAACATTGGTCATGTGGGCCACAGGAGCAAACATCTCGTTATAGTCATGACCATGCTCCTGTTGTAAGCCACGAGCCACAAGACAAACCTTGTAACGCTCAAGAGAACCATTAGAGCGAGCCTTAACCTTGTCGGCCCACTTGATGGGACAAACACGGGAGGAAGGGAAACAAGTAGGGCTATAAAAAAGGTTTGAGCTCCATGAACTATTCGAGTTCGACTCGCTTTCGGATCGGCTTGAGCTCGGCATGAGCACTAAATGAGCCGAGCTTGAGCTTCAGGTCAAGCTCACAAGCTTATCAAGCTAGAGCTTGAACAGTTCAACAAGGCTTGTTTGGAGGTAATTTTGCCTGAGCTGAGCTTGAGCCTACTCAAGCTTGGTTGAACTTAATCATTTTTTTTTATTTTTGTGAACATTATTTTGTTATAGTGCAAACTCACTTGATCGAGTCAAGCTCAAACCTACCCAAGCTTTGTTGTGCTCATTGTATTTTTATATGCGGGAACAGTGACGGTGCATAAACCCGTCAGTACCCTAGTAGGGTAGCAAACATGGCCGGGAGTACCAGACCTGACGACGCACGAAGAAATTACCTAGGTTCGGGCCTCCGGGAAGGAGTAACACCCTACATCCTGTTTGTGTTTGTATTCATGGTGGGATACCTCATGCGAGGGTTACAATGAGGGGTGGAGTATGAGTCTACCAAGAGTATTGTTCTACGAATGTAGATTGGAATGAAAGCCCCTTAGGCCCCACCTTTTACATGAGGTGATCCAATCTGGCCGCCGTCATATTGACTTGGGGACCAAGATAGTCTCTAGATGCATATTTGATCCTCCAGGCTCCTTATTGCCAGATCGTTGGTGGGCCTCCTGGGCCCCGTGGCAGGCCTGTTGTTGAGCTCCCCTTCGAGAAGCCACCCCTGGTGTATTATACCATCAGTAGTCTTCAGGAAAGAGAAACCCAGGCGAGCTCCTTGTCTCTTTGCTGGTTATCAAGGCTTGTCCTTCGGTGGCTCGGCCTTGAAGGACCCTTTGGGCCTGCCCATCACGAGACTTTTGAGATGCCATCTTTGTTGATGGGGGCGAATAGCGAGGGCTCCAGGAGTTCGGAGCTCTTCGTCAAAACTTGTGCCTAGCCGAGGCCTCGGGCTTAACTCTATTTGTGGGGCTTGTCTGAGCTGGTGCAACCTCAAGGTGTTGTAGCATGGGGATTCCTTGGAAGTCGCGGCTTCGCAAACTGATGTTTAACGTCAGGCCTTATGTGAATGGGAACGTCACGAGCCAGCCCCGGCTTGTCTTGACATATTAGTAAGGGGGGTCGTTGAGGCACCCATCGGTTTCGCATCGAAATGATGATAGTGCCTGGATCCCCGTGCCCACATCTGTGAATGGGAAACTGCTAAGGACGTGGGACATGTGGCATGCCGCAGAACCCTTCGATTCGGTTCACTATGATGGGTAGAGGAAGGGGAAAAGAGGGTAATTTCCTCCTCCTTCCTCCTCCACTTCCAATCTCACCCTTCTTCCTGCCTTCTCCATTGCTACACACCCACAACTCACGCCTTTCGCCCCTTTCCTCGAACCCAGAGAGATGGCCAAAGGCTGGTCCGGTAGCAGTTGAACACGCGCTTAGAGCACGGTCCAGGCGGTCCCATGGAGCTCCACTTGTGGGTCCGATCACGGTCGAACACACGCTCAGAGCGCACTATTGAGACTCCCATGGAGCTCAGCGTTCACCTCCATGCTACTAATGGTGACTCATTGTCCAATCAGATGTCTTATCGTCATCCTGTTGGGAGTCTTATCTATCTAGTTGTCACTCGTCCGGATATCTCTTATCCAGTCCATATTTTGAGTTAGTTTGTCTCTGCTCCCACTTCGGTTCACTTAGTCACCTCCTTTGTGTTCTCCGATATCTTTGTGGCACGATCTCTCACCGTCTGTTCTTTCCCTGCTCCGGTTCATTACAGCTTTAGACCTATTCAGATGCTACGTGGGCTAGGCTCGGATCACCCGTTCACTTTCTGCTTACTGTGTTTTCTTCGTGGTTCTCTCATTGTCGTGAAGACAACGAAACAAACTGCAGTTTCCCATTCGAGTGCAAAGGCTGAGTTATGGCTCTTTTGACAATAAAGGTGACTCGGGCATGGTGGTTACTTCAGGAGTTTGGTGTTTCTGTCACTACACATACTCTGCTCTACACCCACTTTGGTTTTCTCTGACAATACACGCGCTATTAGCATTGCGCGCGACCCTGTGAAGCACGAGTTCACCAAGCATATTGGTGTTGATGCTTCTTTCGTGCGCACTGGTGTGCAGGATCAGGTTATTGCTCTTTAGTATGTGCCTTCCAAGTTACAGTTGGCGGATTTTTTATGAAGGCCCAGACTAGAGCACAACATGGCTTCTATCTCTCCAAACTCGGTGTTGTTGATCCACCATAAGTTTGAGGAGGGGTGTTAAGTTATATATTTAGCCATGTACTTGTATTTTCCCTGTTCTGTAGCGGGTTTTCTGCTTATTGTATCGCACCTGTACATGTATATATACTGGCCTAGGGCCACCTAGAAATACAAGTTGTGTATTTCCTAACAATGATAAGAGTATAGCCACCTTGTACTCCCTCCGTCCCATAATGTAAGACGTTTTTGACCTTATGACAGTAAACAACGACAACATCATCAGCAACCTTGGCAGCAACAATCTAATGCCGAGTGGCACCCGGGACAAGAGTTGATAGCGTAGGCTCGACAGGAGCAACATGGCACAACGGACAGGAGACCTCACCGAAGAGAACACCCAAGAGACAAAGACCACATAAGTGAATGCGCATGCGGGCGACGAACTCTGTGGTAGTTAACTCTTCGAAAGTCATCGGGCAATAAGGGGTGGGAATGAAGTCTTATGACGAAGACATTGCAATTTTTCTAGAATAGAGCAAACTGGCTCAACTCGATCTGAGAATGGAGACATGTAGTGGGGCTCGCTTGGCCACAGGATAGGAGGAGTTACGCGGGTGGGAAGGAAGGGCAACAGTGGCCGGTGAGGCTACAATGTGAGCAACGACCTGGTTGATAGACAGAGATGACCCAAGAATCACGACGGTCGTGCGAGGGTGAGCGGAGTCAGTGGCACAGGCCAGGTCAAGGAGGATGTTGAGGGCTTCAAGGAGACAATTGCATCCGCTGGTCTGAAGGCGGGAACGGCCTAGAATCGACAATGATGGCGCAACCTAAGGGAGGAGTCCTGATCTGCTGCACGCCCTAGAAGGCAAGCAAACAACAGGAGGCTTGATTTGGATGAGGTGCGAGCTAGGCAAGGTGATACTGGTGATGCCTTCATCTACAACTAGGATGTCCCCTTCCTAGAGTGATATGGAAAGCAACGATGACGAGGTGGAGATCAGACGAAATTGATAAGAGAATAGAGAAAAAGGCTGAAACTGATCAAAGTACGAGTTGCGGCCGCAGAGAAAAAACTCTAGGCCTTGATACCATGCGGGAAATATGCAACGTATATTCCCATGAGACCATAGGCTATATAAGCACGCATATGTGTGGTACAATATGTACAAACCTCCATATATAACAGGATATTACATGGCTAATATATGCAAGTCTAATATGTGTAACTTGCTACGCATACTCTCGTAGTTACATGAATGTTGGTGCTTCTTTGAGTGGAGGAATCTCTCTAGGAATTTTGGAGGATTTCAATCCATAGGAACCTCATATGGATTGCATCCCTACGCCCCGATTTCATAGGATTTCGAGCAAAAGGATATATCTGGTTAAAAATTTCCTTTGTACCTTGCATGCACCTTCTCTCAATATTCTCACAAGATACCTATGGAACATTCAAAGAGTATGATGCAAATTCCTATGCTTCGACTTCCTATAGGATTCAAGAAGTCATGACACTCTAATCCTATGTCTTCCCTATACTTGTCTTTTGAGAACCATGCGATCCAAAGAGGAACATTCCTTTATTATGTATTTCTAATCATTCAACGAGTATGTGTTATGCGTGTATTGTTGGAGATATATGCAAGAGTTAATCATAATGATGATTATAATTTTGTGAGTTCATGATTCAATGCACAACATGTTCTTTGAACAATATCAGTAAGACGAGTAGTCGTTCTACCATATGCATGTACTGTATATGTCGTATACATGCCTAGGTATATGCAAGCCCTAGGGCCCATGGAGCTCACCAACCTAGTTGGGATATGTTCCTAGTTCCTACAAGGAAGCCTTGCGGGTACTTGGAAAGAGACCACGAGTCCTACTCATGAATAGTCTAGAATCCTACTTATGCATGGAGGGGGATGCCTACTAGGAGATGAGGCCACCGCCATACCATAGGTATATAAAGGAGGCCAAGGCCACAAAAGAGGAGCAACTTGATCATTTCCACAAGAGACAGAAACCCTAGAGATCTAGAGTCATTACCTAGTTCGTCCATAGTAGTCATCGAGTTGCATATCAACTCGACAGATTCCCTCATTGTAACAGCAATTGTACTCCCATCTCGAGATATAATCCAAGCAAAGCAAGAGTAGGGCCATTAACCGTCTCGAGAGGGGTTGAACATAGGCAAATCATTGTCTAGTGATCCCAGGTGGCCCAAGCGTAACTCCGCGGCCAAACAAATCATGTACAAACATCGTATTGTTGTGAGGCATCAGCATAATTATCCTTGAATAGTATGGATGACAAGTATTCAACTTGTTTGTGTTATCTTAATAATTATAGTTTTAAAGTGATCCTTAGTTGGTAAACATACAATGACACATATGTCGACCAACATATATATTGGTTGATGACCAAATATATGGAGATATCGAACCAGTAACATAGACATGTTATTTTCATTTAATTCTCCATTTATTAGAAAAACTTGACCTACACGCATGAATTCTCCCATCAGCATGCACCAAACAATTTAAACTCCAATAGTGTTTTATTAACAACGGTGGCATGTGGGTGTACTCCCTCCGGTCCTTTTTACTCTGCATATTATAATTCTCTGGAGTCAAACTTCACAAAGTTTGACTGTATTTATATGAAAAAATATCAACATCGGCCATGCTAAAGTTATATAATATGTAACTTTAAGTCATGACACATCTAGTGGTATTGATTTCAGATTGTGAATGTTGGCACTTTTTTCTATAAAGTTGGTCAAACTTTACGAGGCTTGACTTCAGTCAAATCTTATATGCAAACTAAAAAGGACCGGAGGGAGTAGTTTTATTGAGACGAGTTCAAGTGCAAAGAAAATTCAATGATGCAATGCTACCATTGGGTGGTCAAGAAATGACAAACCTAATTATTCCATCATATGAAGATAGTCTGTGCATTGCAAATTGTACTGCAGGAAGAAGATCTTGACACTACCTTCATAATTTGTGCATATGGATGCCGCTTGTGTGCTTGTGCGTGATGGCATTCATCGAATATCAGAAGTGCAATTGAGTCCATCTTGATGAAACAATGCCGCAAACTATGCAACAAAATCTGGGGAGTCATTACAAGAACCTGCAGTGGCATAGAAAGTGATGCAAATTAGGTGCAAAACTATGCACATAGAACAAAACTCTATCATATTTTGACAAAAATGGATGTGCAGATTATTAGACTGACGGGTCTGTTGTTTACATGTACGCAGAATTAAAGACCTCTAATTCACAAGAAATTACACGGGTGTGTTCATTTATCTCTGGGTGAAAGTTAGCTAAGTACTCAGGCGTCATAAACTAATTTATGATAAGGCAAATAGCCCCTTACAACATTTTCCAAGCTGGAATATCATTGTGATTGACCTGCAAGGAGAATGTCGAGCAAACCTTACCTCGGATTCCCCCATCTCTGTCTCCCAGTCCTCATGATTTCTTGGGTTTTTACCATCCCCATAGTAACTTTGAACTCTGAAATTGGTGGAATTAGCAATCACCGTCGCTTGCTGTAAAAAAGGAGAGCGGTTTTGTTTTCAGAGAAGAAGAGCACTAATTAAACATGTACAGTTGTGCTCAGTCTGGAAAATGCAGTTATAACCTCGAGAGAAATTATGCAGTCGAGTGCCCAATTACATAACTTATCCTAAAAATGTGATGTGTGCAAAGTTAGACAGTAATCAACCTGGAGAACAAGGGGGACTGTTGGGGCGAGGAAGATGCAGACATCACGTCTGGGTTTGCGAATGAGATGGCCAAGTTCGTAAATGAGCAGCACGGCTATATGGGTCTTCCCGCATCCCGTGCCTAGGTACACTATGATGTTCTCCTCGAGAGCCCTCTTGCAGAGATCCAGCTGATACCTAAAGCACAAGATATAATGTTGTTATCCAAAATCTGTATAATGAAACAGAGTAAGATATAATGTTGTTATCCAATCTGAGTAAAGTTTAATGACACAATGTAACCATTGATCAACAAAAGCTTTGCAACACACCGCCAATTGTTCGTCTCGTGACACTGACAAATAAAGGCGGAGTAGCAGAAAGTACAGCACTGGGGATTCTATCAAAGAAAAGGATGTCGCCAGACTAGGGATGCGAGGTACTGCAGAGACACCACGAAATCTCGGTCAATTATTAGTCCATTTATTCATCGGCATGTTCTTTTAGCAGGCGTCCTGCATTGTCAAGGTGTAACTGCGACAGGTTTGATGTGCCCCACCTACCGTTATCATAAAAACTGAAGAGCGACCACTGGGAAGATTGGCAGAGCTTTCCCAAAGCAAGTCTGCGACAGGATCGAATCGTATAGATTAAGAATGGGGATCGCTTTCCGAACAACTAGTCCACGGAGCATTAAACTGTGCACGCAGATAGCAATTAAACTGGAAGCAATTTAGAATTAATCACAACTGATGGGTCACTTAATCAGATAAATCGACACGAAATGGGGAAGAAATCGAAACAGTGGACTGCAGAGCACGAACTGCTAAATCTAACATTATCTATAATCAACAGCCAAAAACAACAAGCGCATCACGAAGCATTTGAAGCCCATCTAAAACCTCCAAGAGCTCCCAAATCAGCAACGGAGGCATGAACCAACCCCCAGAGCCGGAAATCTTCGGGAAACAAACAGGGGCGACTGACTCTGGTTCCGCTCGGAAGCCCCGCTGCTTGGCCCCAAAACAAATCCGAAGCATACGCGGCACCGCGGAAATGCAAAAAATGAGGTGGGGAACATAAGGAGGATGCGGGGGGTTAGGGCGCTTACTTGCGCGCGATCGTCCTCGGGTCCTTGGGCTTGCGCTCCCCCGCGCTCGCCGCCGCGGTCGAGATGTCGCCCATGGCGGAAGCTTCGCGCGGAAGCGAGGCTCCCTCTCCCTCTCCTCTTTCTCTCTCTTGTGTGCCCCGGGGCGCAACTGCTGGGCGCCGCGGAGGAGGCTGCAAAGCGGGGGGAGAAGGACTGCTCGGGGAGGACGAGGAGTCAGTCGGCGAGACGGAGATGGGAAAAACCGCACATGGTGATGAAGGCAAGGGGGCCGAGCGGGTCGTGTCGAGTCCAAAGGGGAAAGGGTGCTCGGGGAGCACGAGAGGGCGCAGCGGAAGCGTGGGACCCACGGGTCGAATCCGTGCTCGCTGACGGCTGGGGCCACAGGCACGATGGGACACAGGCAGGACGGAGACGAGACTGTCATTGGGCTCTCCTCGTCCTGTGCGTGCGGCACACACACGCAGGCAGGATCTAGCCCGTGGGCCGTGCGGGGGCGAGGAGTCATCTGGGCCCAGGTGATCAGCGTCATGCGTGCGGAGCCGCGGTAGAACAGTACAGGTCCAGCGGCTCGATGTTGCTGGCTTGAATGCGAGCAATTTTTTTAAGGAAACTTGAATGCGAGTAGATGGTTCTGTAACCTCTCTCAGTGATAAAGCATCCCCGATGCTCCGTACTGGGCAACCGCTGCAGCAGTTTACTGCTTCCTCTACCAGAGGGGATGTCATAATTCAAATGCTAAAGAGCACATATGTGTGTATGCCCACATTGCTAAGAAAATGCAATCATTTATTGATGGTATTTCTAAGAGCAACTTTAATGGGGCGACCTATTTTGTCCACCCGCGTTCATTTGGATCGGCGCAGACAAAGTGGCGGCCCAACGCGCCGACCCAAACTCAAATCGTGTCCGCCCGGCGTCCGCGTCTACCCATTTTTGGCCCAAAATTGCGCCTGGAATGCGCCGGCGCGGACGCGAAACGGACGTGCCGCGCGTCTCCTCGCCGTCCGCCGCGTCCCCACCTGGCGGCCACCCAACCGCCACCGGTCGTCTTATTTATGACGACCACTGACAGCGGGCCCACGCGTCAGCCAGTGCGCGCGTCCTTTTTTAACCACGCGTGCGGCGGGGTCGGCCTCATCCACTTCTCCCGTCTACATCTGGCCCCCACCACTTTCTTTGCTTCCTCGCCGGCGACCGCAAACCCTAGCGCACCATGGGCCTCTTCGGCAAAAGCAATGGCAAGGGGAAGGGCACCCCCGGCGCCTCGTCATCCCGTGCTCCCCCTCCCCCTCCCCCTCCACCGCCGGCGCGTTTTCGCCCTGGACGCCGGCGCCTGCACATCCCGGTGCACCAAGCGCGGTGGCACTGGGAGTACAGGCAGCCCCTCCCCTACCCGACGTGACGCTGCCGCACCATTGGCATTTGGATCCAAACCGGATCCCGGTGCCGGCGGTTCCGCGGACCCAGCGGGCGCACGACGACGAGGTGCGCCGGCGCCGCGCGCTGCTCACACCGGAGCAGCGTGGGCTGCCCAAGTATGCCGCCGACTCTCCTAACTGGAAGGCTTGGTTCGCCCTCGAACACGAGGAGCAACGGCGCTCGGGTGTCGACGTCGTCCCGCCGCCGTTTCCACCGCCGCCCCCGCAGGTAGAGCCGGAGGACATGGAGGCGGAGGCGGAGTACCAAGCCGCCCTCGAGGAGGGCCTACAGCACGCGCTGGAGGCTAGCCGCATAGAGGAGGAAGCGCACTGGGATGGGCTGGAGCAAGCCCTTGCCCTGTCGGCGGCGGGGGACTCCGTCCACACCCCACTCTTCGTGACGCCGCCTCCGCCGTCGCCGCCCGTACAGCCCAAGCCGGAGCCGGAGCTGTCGCGTAAGCGCTCCCCACCTCCACCCACTTGGCCGGAGGAGGCCTACTCGTGGACGGGCCAGTACCGCGAGTGGGTGAGCGCGCCTCCCGTCTACTTCGCCGCGACGCCGGAGGAAGAGGCGGCCCACCTCGAGCGATGGAAGGAGCACTGGCTCCGCCAGGAGCAGGGCGACGGCGAGGAGCAGATGCGCTACGAGGCCATGCTCCAACGCGACGCGGAGGCGCTCCGACTCGAGGAGGAGGAGGAGGAGGAGCGCGCGCGGCTTGTCGCAATGCCGCCGCCCCAGCAGACGCCGGAGGAGGCTGCCCTGGCAGCGTACCAGGCGGCGTTCGGGTGGGTTGGCCCTGCTCCGGTCTTCATCGACCTCACCGACGACGGCGACGTCGAGGGCAAGGGCAAGGGCAAGGCTGACGACGTCTAGGGCAGCGTGCGGGGCGGCAGCAGGCGGGCACAGACTTTTTTAATGTTTTTATTTAATGTTTATTAGATGTAGGTGGACTTTGGCCGGCGTTTAACCGGCCACTTTTATGTTTAATTATGTTTATTTCATGCAACTTGTTTTTTTTTCACGCCGCCACATTTGGGTCGGCCTCCCCATTGGACGGTCAAGCCGACCCATTTTAAAATGCAGACGCCAGCGTTCGCCTGGCCGACCCAAACGGACAAAAAACGGACAAGGCGCGCGTTCGTTTGGGTCACCCTGTTGGAGTTGCTCTAAACTCCAGAAAACACTAACTAGGAGTTTCCTACAAAATGTAGGCATGGAGAAGTTGTCCATTAGCATATTCCTAAACGTAACTCGCAATACTTTTTGCTGCGTTAATTTTCACCTCCTTTTGCATAACAAAAATCCAACTCAGGTATACTTCCACATTACTGCAAAACTTACGACAAGGGAAAAGAAAATGATTATATGGCCCTTTGCCAAACACCTTGTGTATGTCGTCAGTCAAAGAGCACGATGGCCGTGCATCTCTGATGAGGACATCAATACCATTGTTACACCTACAGCCCCTACTGTTATATATACTGGACCAATTACTAGAGCTCGCGCACGCCAATTAAATTACCAGGTACTTTCGTTTCTTAGTAATAATTTTAATGTTCATGAGATTATGATGCTGCCTAAATTGGATACATTTGTTTTGCTTACAAATGAAGGGCCTAGCTTGGAGAAGGATGAACATTGGAGCAAGAACACGCATGGAGTTGATGGCATGCGCAAGGGGATCAAGAACGGAGTTACAAGTGATGATTTCAGGACTTTGAAGCCGCCATAAGGAGTGCATGAAGCCTTGGACGAAATATACAAGATGCCACTTCATAATATTCGTCCATAGGCTATTCTAGGTGCTGCGTCACCTTATTAATGGGCCAGGCCCATGTAATTTCGAAATACTTAAGTATAGGCTATTTTTAGAGTCCGTATGTGTGGGGAAACAAGAGTTAGGGTTGGTTTCGGACCCCACCCTCAAGGGCCACGAAATTCCCCCCTCTTCCTCCATATATACAGCCCTTAGGGCGTCGTTTAGACTTTGGTTTTGTTTAGATTAAAAGTTCGCCATAGCTGCAACTTCGCGTACTTCGTTTGTGTCCAACGACCAGACCAAGACGTCACAGAACCCCACCTTGATCAATAAAGCTTTCATCTTATATTCGCAATATCCCGATTGCAATCTCAGTTTCTTGCTTGTTCTTCGTTTGCTCGCAGGAAACAGACCCTCGTGGTCAGGTTGATCGTGCTCCGGCTTGGTCAATAACCCTCGGAAGTTGGTTTAGCGATTGCTAAGGCGCGACGTCTCGCACGTTCGTAGTCGGATCGTCAAGGTCGACTCCCACAGAAAACGATAGCCACCATCTCATCGAAACATCGGGACACCTTAGCCTCTATCAAGTGGTATCAGATTTCCAGGTTGCTCGGTGAGATTTTTACAGTTTTTCGTAGATTAGATCGAGTCTGTTCTTCATACCTACAGTCCATGAAAAAAAAGCCACAAAAAAAATTAGGGTTAGTTCATCATATCCGAACCAATCTGAGCCTTTGCATAATCTTTTTAGGGTTTTTGCTTTGTTGAATTTGCGGTTGCATCGTCGTGTCAAGTTGCTGGTCTTAGAGTCTAGTCTTTTAGAGTTTCGAGTTCTGGTCATAAGTTGTCACGCCGCCGCCGCACCATCATCATCGCCCATCTACCACTTTTGCTTATCCGCCACCGCTCTGAATCCATATCCATATACCACTATCAATTCGTATCCGTATACCACCACCAATCTGTATCCATATACCACCACCGCTACCATATACCACCACCGCTGCCATATACCACAACCATATATCCACCACCAATCCGAGTTCTTCTCATATTAGGTTTGTTCTTGAGATCAATCTAAATTTCGATTCGTGTTTCCTTGCCTGCGTAGGTCTCGGAAAAAAAAGAGTCTGGAGACCCCCAGGCAGTTTTTAGGCCAAAATTTTCACGGGCAAATTTTTTTTCCCTATCCTATTTTTAGGCTTTTCTGAGTCTTTTGAGCCACGTGCCATCATAGTGATTTTTTTGTCGTCGCTGCCCTGATTTCCGAAAAAAAAAATGAAAAAAAAAATTTCGTGCCCATCCTATCAGTTTGACGAGGGAAGAGTTTTGAGACACTCGCCATTATAGTGATTTTTCGCAAAAAAAAGAGGAGCGCAAAAAAAAGGAGCGCAAAAAAAAGGAGCGAAAAAAAAGTTCCAGAGTGTGCTTTTCCCTTATTTACGTGCAGCGCCGTGATTTTGTTAGTGTTCTAGGCTCGCGTCTCTAGCACGGTCTAGCCTAGGACCAGCACAGTACCGTCGTTGAGCATTTATTCAACTTTGCATCTCTGAATTGATTATTGCTGACCCTTTTTGCTACCATACTATAAGCCTTCCCAGCTCCACATACATCTACGTCGTGCGTTTGACTCTCCCTGGCAATCGCTCTATCCAAGCTTTTGAGAGTTTTTGACTACAACGGTTGCCAATCACCACCTGCTGCTGGGTAAGAACTGGTAAGAATTTGAGATTTGCTTGACGGATTTGTGACACCCGCCACCACCACCACTTGTTAGTAGTCTGTAGGATCATATTCTTGTGTGTTTCTATTGCTGCTAACCATGCCAGGATCACAAGCCGACGAGACTGACTGGGAGAACTTGACGAACAAGGAGCTTCATGATACGTTTCAGCAAATGATGAATGGACAGGTGCAAGATGTGATAAACAGATTTGAAGAGGCCATGGAGAAGATAGATGGCATGGAGAAGACGTTTGAAACAAAGCTCGATAACAAGTTTGCTGAATTGCTTTCGCGTTTTCCACCACCACCACCACCGGCTGCTCCTGCCGCACCTCTGCAACAACAGCAACAACACCGACTACCTCCACGTCGGGAAACGGCCCTCCGCCGAGCGAGCCGTGTCCCTCTTCAGTCGGGCCAAACTGCTGGTGCTGCTGTTGATACTTCTGTGGCTCCTACTGCTGATGTGGAGGAGGATGCTTATGTGGGAGATTATGAGGATGAGGTTGATCAAAATCAGAACTACGTGCCACCAACAGCACAGCAACCACTAGGTCGTCCACATGCAAATAATGGCAATGGTAGGGCTCACCCTCAGGTACGAGATCATGACCATCTCCCTAAACTAAAATTGAATATTCCACCATTTGAGGGTAGATATGTTCCTGATATATATCTTACTTGGGAGTTAGAAACTGAACAACGATTTACATGTTTACAATATCCCGAGGAGAGACGTGTTCCTGCTGCTGTTTGTGCTTTCACTAGTTTTGCATGTGTTTGGTGGTCTGAGCATTGTAGATTATATCCTATTCCGGCTACTTGGGCTGCTTTGAAAACTGCTATGCGTACTCGTTGGGTTCCACCATATTATCAACGTGAATTACTTCAAAAATTGCAGCGCTTAAGACAGGGAAAAAATTCTGTAGAAGAATATTATCAGGAATTACAAACTGGCATGATTAGATGTGGTATTGTTGAGGAGAATGAAGCTATGCTTGCACGTTTTATGGGTGGATTAAATAGAGAGATTCAGACGATTCTAGAGTATAAGGAGTATACTAATATCACTCGTTTATTCCATCTTGCTTGTAAAGCTGAACGTGAAGTGCAGGATCGACAGGCATTGGCGCGGACTAACTTTTCTGCAGGTCGACCTTCATCATGGACACCACGTGCATCATCTACTTCCACACGTTCTGCTACACCGGCGCCTCCGTCGGCTACCACCTCCAACTGTGATACAATAAAGCAGGCACAATCACCACTATCTGCCAAGAGCACACCTTCTGGGCCTGCAAAGAGCTCTTCTTCATCCATGGCATCAACAGGGCAAACACATGATATTATTTGTCGACGTTGCAAGGGTGGAGGTCATTATGCGAGAGAATGCCCATCTAAGCGTGTGATGATTGTTACTGAGGATGGTGGGTATGAGTCCGCTAGTGACTATGATGAGGAGACTTTGGCTCTTATTACACGTGACGAACACGGTGGAGACGATTCTGATCATGAGATGCAATACATGGCTCCTGAAGATGCTGACAGGTATGAAAGTTTAGTTGCTCAACGTGTTTTGAGTGTGCAGGTTACACAAGCTGAGCAAAATCAGAGGCATAATTTGTTCCATACAAAGGGAGTTGTGAAGGAACGTTCTGTTCGCGTGATCATAGATGGAGGGAGCTGCAATAACTTGGCTAGCATGGAGATGGTGGAGAAGCTATCTCTCACCACAAGACCACATCCACATCCTTACTACATCCAATGGTTCAACAACAGCGGCAAGGTTAAGGTAACACGTACTGTTCGTGTGCATTTTAGTATCTCTACATATGCTGATTATGTTGATTGTGATGTGGTACCTATGCAAGCATGCTCCTTATTACTTGGTAGACCATGGCAATTTGATAAAAATTCTGTACACCATGGTAGAAACAATCAGTATACTCTTGTTCATAACGATAAAAATATTACTTTGCTTCCTATGACTCCTGATTCCATTTTGAAAGATGATATTAATAGAGCTAATAAAGCAAAACAGGAGACAAATAAGAGTGAAAATCAGATTGTGGCAAAAGAATTTGAGCACCAAATGAAGCCTAATAATAAACCGTCTACTGTTGTTTCTGAAATTAAATTGAAAAGTGCATGTTTACTTGCCACCAAATCTGATATTGATGAGCTAGATTTCAGCAAATCTGTTTGCTATGCTTTTGTGTGCAAAGAGGCATTATTTTCATTCGAGGACGTGCCTTCCTCTTTGCCCCTGCTGTCACTAACATTTTGCAGGAGTTCGCTGATGTCTTTCCACAAGACGTGCCACCGGGATTACCACCTATTCGAGGGATTGAGCATCAAATTGACTTAATTCCCGGTGCTTTGCTACCCAACCGTGCACCATACCGTACCAATCCAGAGGAGACGAAGGAGATTATGCGTCAAGTACAAGAACTGCTCGACAAAGGTTATATACGCGAATCCCTTAGTCCTTGTGCTGTTCCTATCATTTTAGTGCCGAAAAAGGATGGTACGTCGCGTATGTGCGTTGATTGTAGAGGCATTAATAATATTACTATTCGTTATCGTCATCCTATTCCTAGGCTAGATGATATGCTTGATGAATTGAGTGGCTCTACAATATTCTCCAAAGTTGATTTGCGTAGTGGATACCATCAAATTCGTATGAAATTGGGTGATGAATGGAAAACAACATTTAAAACTAAGTTTGGATTATATGAGTGGTTAGTCATGCCTTTTGGGTTAAGTAATGCACCTAGTACTTTCATGAGGTTAATGAACGAAGTTTTACGTGCTTCCATTGGACAATTTATGGTAGTTTACTTTGATGACATATTGATTTATAGCAAATCTTTGGAGGAACATTTGGAACATTTACGTGCTGTTTTTATTGCTCTACGTGATGCACGTTTGTTTGGAAACCTTGGAAAGTGCACCTTTTGCACCGACCGAGTATCTTTTCTTGGCTATGTTGTTACTCCACAGGGAATTGAAGTTGATAAAGCCAAGATTGAAGCTATTGAGAGTTGGCCGCAGCCCAAAACGGTCACACAAGTGAGGAGTTTCCTTGGCCTCGCTGGTTTCTATAGGCATTTTGTGAGAGATTTCAGCACCATTGCTGCACCTCTCAACGAGCTTACAAAGAAGGGTGTGCCTTTTGTTTGGGGTACCGCACAGGAAGAAGCCTTCACGGTTTTGAAAGATAAGTTGACACATGCTCCTTTACTCCAACTTCCTAATTTCAATAAGACTTTTGAGCTTGAATGTGATGCTAGTGGAATTGGATTAGGAGGTGTGTTATTACAAAATGGAAAACCTGTTGCATACTTTTCTGAAAAATTGAGTGGGCCTAGTCTGAACTATTCTACTTATGATAAAGAATTATATGCTCTTGTTCGGACCTTAGAAACATGGCAACATTATTTATGGCCCAAGGAATTTGTTATACATTCTGATCATGAATCTTTGAAACACATTAAAAGTCAAGCAAAACTGAACCGTAGACATGCTAAATGGGTTGAATTCATTGAGACTTTCCCTTATGTCATTAAACACAAGAAGGGTAAAGAAAATGTTATTGCTGATGCCTTGTCTCGTCGTTATACTATGCTTTCACAACTTGACTTTAAAATATTTGGTTTGGCGACCATCAAAAATCAATATGTTCATGATGCTGAATTTAAAGATGTATTGCAGAATTGTAAGGAAGGGAGAACTTGGAACAAGTTCGTTCTTAACGATGGATTTGTGTTTCGTGCTAACAAGCTATGCATTCCAGCTAGCTCCATTCGTCTTTTGTTGTTGCAGGAGGCGCATGGAGGAGGATTAATGGGACACTTTGGCGTCAAGAAGACGGAGGATATACTTGCTACACATTTCTTTTGGCCAAAGATGAGACGGGATGTTGAGCGTTTTGTTGCTCGCTGCACTACATGTCAAAGAGCTAAGTCACGACTCAATCCTCATGGTTTATATATGCCTTTGCCAGTACCTAGTGTTCCTTGGGAGGATATATCTATGGACTTTGTTTTAGGTTTACCTCGAACAAAGAAGGGGAGGGATAGCATATTTGTTGTCGTGGATAGGTTCTCGAAAATGGCACACTTTATACCATGTCATAAAAGCGATGATGCTGTTAATGTTGCTGATTTGTTCTTTCGTGAAATTATTCGCTTACATGGTGTGCCAAATACTATTGTTTCAGATCGTGATACTAAATTTCTTAGCCACTTTTGGAGATGTTTATGGGCTAAGTTGGGGACTAAGCTGCTTTTTAGTACTACTTGTCACCCCCAAACTGATGGACAAACTGAAGTAGTCAATAGAACATTGTCTACTATGCTTAGGGCTGTTTTGAAGAATAACAAGAAAATGTGGGAAGAATGCTTGCCTCATATTGAATTTGCTTATAATCGCTCATTGCATTCTACTACTAAGATGTGCCCTTTTGAAATTGTGTATGGTTTCCTACCTCGTGCACCTATTGATTTGTTGCCTCTTCCATCTTCAGAGAAGGTTAATTTTGATGCTAAAGAACGTTCTGAATTGATTTTAAAAATGCATGAGTTAACTAAGGAAAACATTGAGCGTATGAATGCTAAATATAAACTTGCTGGAGATAAGGGTAGAAAACATGTTGTGTTTGCGCCTGGAGATCTTGTTTGGTTACATTTGCGTAAAGATAGATTTCCTAATCTGCGCAAATCAAAGCTAATGCCACGTGCTGATGGTCCTTTTAAGGTGTTAGAGAAAATAAATGATAATGCATATAAACTTGAGCTACCTGTAGATTTTGGGGTTAGTCCCGCTTTTAACATTGCAGATTTGAAGCCTTATTTGGGTGAGGAAGATGCGCTTCCGTCGAGGACGACTTCATTTCAAGAAGGGGAGGATGATGAGGACATCAATACCATTGTTACACCCACAGCCCCTACTGTTATATATACTGGACCAATTACTAGAGCTCGCGCACGCCAATTAAATTACCAGGTACTTTCGTTTCTTGGTAATGATTCTAATGTTCATGAGATTATGATGCTGCCTAAATTGGATACATTTGTTTTGCTTACAAATGAAGGTCCTAGCTTGGAGAAGGATGAACATTGGAGCAAGAACACGCATGGAGTTGATGGCATGCGCAAGGGGATCAAGAACGGAGTTACAAGTGATGATTTCAGGACTTTGAAGCCGCCATAAGGAGTGCATGAAGCCTTGGACGAAATATACAAGATGCCACTTCATAATATTCGTCCATAGGCTATTCTAGGTGCTGCGTCACCTTATTAATGGGCCAGGCCCATGTAATTTCGAAATACTTAAGTATAGGCTATTTTTAGAGTCCGTATGTGTGGGGAAACAAGAGTTAGGGTTGGTTTCGGACCCCACCCTCAAGGGCCACGAAATTCCCCCCTCTTCCTCCATATATACAGCCCTTAGGGCGTCGTTTAGACTTTGGTTTTGTTTAGATTAAAAGTTCGCCATAGCTGCAACTTCGCGTACTTCGTTTGTGTCCAACGACCAGACCAAGACGTCACAGAACCCCACCTTGATCAATAAAGCTTTCATCTTATATTCGCAATATCCCGATTGCAATCTCAGTTTCTTGCTTGTTCTTCGTTTGCTCGCAGGAAACAGACCCTCGTGGTCAGGTTGATCGTGCTCCGGCGTGGTCAATAACCCTCGGAAGTTGGTTTAGCGATTGCTAAGGCGCGACGTCTCGCACGTTCGTAGTCGGATCGTCAAGGTCGACTCCCACAGAAAACGATAGCCACCATCTCATCGAAACATCGGGACACCTTAGCCTCTATCAATCTCTTCTCCCTTTGTCTATCCTCCAAGGAAAGGCGCTATAATTTCTGCCTCTCATCGGCGGCGGCGCCGATCTGCCACGTCTCTTGTGGCCTGTGGGCCATGGGTGCGCGGATGGATCCTGACCCTTGCCAGCGAGAGGGTTCTGTTTTTGGATGCTTCTTCAAGTTTTATTAGGGTTTTTATTCTACTCAGTAAGACGAGACGGCGGCGGCTTCTTGAAGATGGAATAAGGTTCTCCCCGCCTAGCCCCCGTCCCGGTGGTGCATCTAGTATCGTCGGAGAACGTGTGGAGGTGTACCCGCGACTGTACCATGCACCACCGCCTCCATGACATCATCACTGACATCGTTCGTGAAGGCACCCGTGTCGGATTTCTGGTTCCGGCAGACCCTTAAGGTTCGAAGACTGGGGTGCGTGCGGAGATCTCTCCCCTACCGATCTACGTCCGATCCTCTCGTACGAACTAAGATGAAAATGATGAACAACACAAGAGACACGAGGTTTATACTGGTTCGGGCCACCGTTGCGGTGTAATACCCGACTCCAGTGTGTGGTGTGGTGGATTGCCTCTGGGGCTGATGATGGACAGTACAGGGGAAGAACAGCCTCTCGAGGGGTGTTCTTGAGCTGGTGCGGTGTGTTCTACTTAGTCTCTACTGGGTTTCTTCTCTCTTTTTCTCTCCTTTTCCCCTCTCCTCCTTCTTTGTGGAGGCTAGCTCTATTTATAGAGGCCCTGGGCCTCTCCCCGAATAATTGAGCGGGAAGGGCGCCAACAATTGGCCATTTTGAAGGGGAACATTTAGTACAAGTTATCCTGACCAAAGGTGGTCTTCGGCTGCCAAAAGCACTGGTGATGACGCCGTCTTGGGCTCCACGGTGACCTCCGTCCGGCCGTCCGGCTGGTCTTGGTCTCGTTGCACCGGAATGGTAACCTTTGCCCGATGCCTTGGCCTGTGCTTGCCCCCTTTGCACCAAAGGGGAAACAAGGACCCTACGCAGGCCGGCGCCTGCCTGGCCTTGATCGTCATGGCTTGCGTCATGGGATCCTCGCGAGGTACCCTTGCATTGATCTCTTCGCCTCCTCGCGAGCCTGCCTGATGAGGCCGCTCTTGAGGAAGCTTCCTATCGTCCGCCCCGCGAGGCTTGGCCCCTCGCGAGGGTCTTGAGCTTGGGCTGATGAAGATGTGCCGTGCTGGGCCCCCACCCGAGCCACGCCGCAGGCCGCAGGCAGGCAAGTCTGGAGACCCCCGTTCCCAGAACGCCGACAGTAGCCCCCGGGCCCAAGGTGCGCGCGGGCTTGGCTTAGCAGAGAAGCGAAGGGGCAAGCACGAAGCGTCGCGGGCCCTAACAGCCTGCGGCCTTGGGCGCCGCGTGGCGGTTGATTGGGCGTGGGCGTATGCACTTCCCCATGATGCCTCAGCGACCGCACGGCTCGACAAGTCCTTGCATGCAGAGACATGGGTCATGATTACCTGTGATCGTGGTGCTCGGCGGTTGGCCTTCCCGGCTATAAGAACGGGGCCGTGTGAGCTTCTTCAGTTCACCCCTTTCTGCTACTCCCTTCTTCTTCTTGGCCACTCGCCGTTCTCATGGCTTCGAAGAGATTCTCGACCGCAGAGAAGGGAAAAGCCCGCCAGGCAGTGCCAGACTCCCCCCCGGCCAAGCGCGGCCGGGGTCGTCCTCGCAAGCATCCCGCGGTCCCCGCAGCGGCTTCCCGCGGCCACGGAGGCGGCTCCCTGCATGGTGGTGAGCGCTCGGTTGCCGAGGGGAGGCATGTCGTGACCGCGCGGCCCCCCAGGCCACGCTTTCGCTCGGCGGAGGTGCTGCCGGAGTTCGGCGTGTGGTCGGCGGACCTGACCAGCGCCTGGCTCCAGCTCCCCCGCTTCTTCGTAGGTGAACTGTCGGCCAGCGCCCGGTGCAGCTTCTGGCTCCAGGCGGATGGTTGCTGCAGCAGGGCCTTCTGGGCTTCGCTGGAGGTCTCCCCTTCCGGAAATGGGGCCCTGACTCGCGGCTGGCAAACGTTTGCCCGCGCGCGTGGCCTGAGTCAGTGGTGCACCTTGCACTTCAAGTTCGATGGCGACGCCACCCTCTACGTGAGGGTGTTCGGGGAAGATGGTCGCCGCACTGGGTGCTGCCCCGAAGATGGTGACTGCGGCCGCCTGCCCAGCCCCGGCACCGACCAGGATGAAGACAGCGCCAGGCGTGCCGGCGGCGGTGCTCGGGGCTCGCCAAGCTTCGGCGACTCTTCCTCAGGCAGCAGCTCCTCCAGCGGTGGCCGCGACCAGCCCCCGCGTCGTCACGCCCGCCTGGGTGAAGGCAGCGGGTCCACCCGCCGCCGCGCCCTGGTGAAGCGAGAGGAGGCGTCCGCCTAAGCCCCAGGAGCAGCTCGAGCTTTTGCTGTAGGTTGGTGTTGGACAGGTCGGGTCCATTTTGTTTCCTTCCTTTCCTGCGTAAGAAGAAAGTAGTACAGGGCCCCGTGGGGGCGTGTTAGAACTGTTGCTGTCAAGTGTCGCGTTGCTTTTGCCATTTCTGCGCTATGTTTCCGTGCTGCATGTCCATGTGCGGGAGTCATTTGAGCTTGGTGGAGCTTGACGCGGCCCTCGCCTCCCGAGGCTGAGGCCTCGCCGTACGCTTCATGCCCTGCAAGGATTAGTTAGAGGGGTAACCTTTGGTCCCGGCAGCGGGGGCGATCAGCCTAGGTCCTGCGTTCGTTTCGCGATGCCCGTGAGGCATGGACGGGGAGAGGTGCTCCTGCAGAGGACTCAGACAGGAAAGCTCCAGACGATCGGGGCAGAAGACGCTTGCGAGGGCGCCCGCGAACCTCTCTCGCGAGACTTGTGCGAGAGAAAACGAGGCAAGCGAGTGAAAAAGACAGAGAGTCACAAGCCAGGAACGCCAACAACTCCAATAAGACTTCAAACGGGGATAAACAAGCCAACTGCAGAAAGCAAATGGAAAAAGCCGCGTCCGGCACCTATTCTAGTCTTCAACGTCTTCTCACCAGCGCGGAGCTAAGTGCTGCCACTGGGCGTGGGCGGGAGCCCCCGAGGCCCAAGGGCGGCACTCCGGAGACTCCGGGGCGTGTACAGCCCCACTCATTATTACGTGAGAGTGTCACGGGCGGCGAGCTTCACAGGCACCGGGCCTTTCCCAAAATGCGATAGCTTCACAGGCGTTGGCCTTCTTCACAGGCACCGGGCCTTTCCCAAAACGCGATAGCTTCACAGGCATTGGCCTTCTTCACAGGCACCGGGCCTTTCCCAAAACGCGATAGCTTCACAGGCATTGGCCTTCTTCGCAGGCACCGGGCCTTTCCCAAAACGCGATAGCTTCACAGGCATTGGCCTTCTTCACAGGCACCAGGCCTTTCCCAGGCGCTAGGCCTCGCTCAGGGGTAGAACCTCCGGAGATGTTGAATGTTCCATGCGTTCTGGATGGGTACTCCCTTCGGAGTCTCCAAGTGCGCGGAGCCAGGCCTGGAAACATGAACAACCTTGAACGTGCCCTCCCACATGGGAGAGAGCTCGTGCAGCCCCTCCCTGAAGAGAACCCGTCTGAGCACGAGATACCCTACCTCAAGGGTCCTGGGGCGGATGTTGCGGCTGTGGTATTGTCGTAGCGCCTGTTGATACCTTGCCGCTCACAGTGCGGCTTCCCGACGGCATTCCTCCCCCAGCACGAGATCCGTCCCCCGCATGGCGTCCTGCTGAGCCTCGTCGAATGCCAGGACCCATGCGGAGCGACGCCTGCCTTGTGAGGGAGAAAAGCCTCCGCTCCGTAGACGAGGAAGAACGGGGTCTCGCCAGTCGGCTTGGTCGCTGTCGTGCGGATTGACCACAGCATGGATTGGAGCTTGTCGTGCCAGCCCCTGCTACAGGCCTCCAGCTTCTTCTTGAAGGTCCTGGCCTTGAGGCCCCTCAGGACCTCCGCGTTGGCTCGTTCAGCTTGGCCATTGCTCCGGGGGTGTGCTACCGAAGCGTAGCATATCTGCGTTCCAAGGTTAGCATAGTACGTTTTGAAGAGATTACTGGTGAATTGCGAACCATTGTCAGTGATGATGCGGTGAAGACGTCGGCCCTCATGAGCCCCCAAGCCCAGGGGCCTCGGGAGGCTCTGGTGGCACGTGCAGGTCTTCGGGGACCATCGCCACCTCCGCCAGGACCGTGCGATGCCTGACCTCCTGAGCCTCCAGAATGCTCCTCAACAGGCGCTGATGTGCGGCGACCACGCTCGGCAGGCCGAAGGGCATGCGAACGTAGCTGTGAGGTGGTCCCTCGCAGCGCCCTACGGCCGGAGGCCATAGGCGCTCCTGAGACGCAGCTCGGTTGAGCCTTGGTACGTCGACGCAGACGCGCAGTCCTCCATCCTCGCCTAGATGCGGGGCCACGGCGGGTAAGCAGCGGCTGCCGCGCATGACTCTGGACTCTTGTAGCTCATGGGTGTTCCTTGCGATGAACTCCTGAGGGTTTGGTCTCCTTTGACTTGTACCTTCCTGAGGGAAGCGTGTTTGAAAGCACCCCTCCAAGTGGTGCCCGAGCGCCTCCCCCGCGACCTTGGCAAGGTCGGCGGCTCTCCAAGAGAGAGCCCCCGAGCCCTGCCTGAGGAGGGCGCCGGGCGCGCCTTCCTATGCGCGAGAGGGTGGCGCTCCCTGATCGGGCGCGAATCCTGACGCAATACCTCCGGAGGTGCCTGCCTCCTTGTGGCTCAGGCCAAGTGAGGCCTTCTTCTTCTTGAGGGTCGCCTCGGGAGGCCTCCCTCTCCTGCGATCTGGGTCTTCAATTGCTGCGGCTTGGAATGCGCGCTCGAGCGAGCACACTGCGTCCCTTTCTTCACAGCGTACGGTGATGACTCCACCGCTTCCTAGCATCTTGAGGACATTGTAACCATGGTGAGTCACTGCCATAAACTTGGCTAGGGCTGGGGACCCGAGGATGGCGTTGTACGGCAGGCAGATGTGAGCGACGTCGAAGTCAATGAGCTTGGTGCGGTAGTTGTTGCGTTGCCCGAAGGTGACCGGAAGGCGAACCTGCCCAATTGGAACAGTGGAACCATCGGTGACCCCTGAGAAAGACTTGATCGGCTGAAGCTGGTCGTACGACACTTGGAGATTGTCGAACGTCTCGACGGACAGGACGTTGAGTCCTGCCCCGCCATCGATGAGGGTCCTGGTGACCTGCACGTTGCTGATAACTGGGGAGCAAAGCATCAGGAGGGTTCCGGCCGTTGCCGCACACTTGAGCTGGTCTGCGGAACTGAATGTGATTGCGCACGTAGACCACCTGAGAGGGCGCGTGGCCTCAAGCTTGGGAAGGACTGCATTCACCTCGCGAGCAAACTGCTTGAAGACGCGCCGTGAGGCTGGGGCCTGGGCGCCACCCAAGATGCAAGCAATTGCCCGCGGCTCTTGGAAGCCCCCAGCCCCGTCGTCTTGGTGTTGGTCTTCGTTCCTCCTTGGTGGAGGCGACAGAGGAGGGAGGCCTGCGTTGCCGTGGGGGCGGTCCTCATGAGGCTGGTCCCTCCAGCCTCCCTTGTGAGGCTGGTCCTGCCAGCGGTCCTCGCGAGGGCGGTCACGCCATCCCTGGCGAAGGCCACGGTCTTCCCATCGTCCGCCGCCTCTTCCTCCTCCTCGACCATAGACCCTGTCGTTGCACTCTGGGCGTCGGCCGATTCGCCCATCTCACACGGCTCTGAGCTCTTGACATTCGTTGATTTTGTGGGTGTGGAGGTCGTGGTACATGCAGTACCGTCCACCCTTGGATGACTCAGGCTGATCCCTGCCTCGCTTGGTGTCCGGTTCCGCTGCTAGCACGGTAGCCCCCTTGCGCTTCACGTTTTTGGCCTTGAGCTTCTTTTCTTCCGGGTCGACCGTCGGGAGCTCGAGGAGGGAGAGACGCCCTTCCTCAGCCCTGGCACACTTGGTTGCCAAGTTGAGCAGCTCCAGGGATGTGCACAGGTCTTCATGGATTGCTAGCTCTTCCTTCATCTTGACGTCGCGCACGCCGTCGGAGAAGGCTGAGATGATAGCTTCTTTAGTTACCTTGGGGATCTTGAGGCGAGTGTAGTTGAAGCGCTGATGTACTTCTGCAGGGTTTCTCCTGGCTGTTGCTTGATGCGGCGCAGGTCGCTCACAGCCGGGGGCCGGTCGCGAGTGCCCTGGAAGTTGGCGATGAAGCGGGTGCGCATCTCGCTCCAGGAGGAGATCGTGCCGGGAGCCAGGTGCGGGCGCCATCCTTGAGCGCCATGGGGAACCAATTCACCATGACCTTCTTCTCTCCGTTGGCGGCTATGATGCCCAGCTCGTAGAGCTGCAGGAACTCCGCGGGGTCCGATGTGCCATCGTAGCGGGGAGGGAGGTCAGGCTTGAACTTGCCTGGCCATGTGACGCCTCGCAGCTCGGGGGTGAAGGCGAGGCAGCCCGCCGTGGCCACCGGCGCCCTTTGCTGGTGCTGGACTCGTTCTTACGGGTCACCATGCACTGCCACTGGGAGCAGCGCGGGGTCTTGTCGTGGAGGCGCTGGGGCGCGATCTTGGCGCACTGGCGCTGGGAGTGCGTGACCACCTTCCCGGGGACGTGGGATCTCTTGGCAGCTCCCTTCTTGCTGCGCAGGCGCCGGACATGGAGGGTCTCACCCTGGGGCTGCGCGCCTTGGAGCCAAGGCACCTTCTTGGGGAGGAGGCGACGGAGGCACCTCCTGATCCTCGCTCCCTACGCGGGACGGAGGGTGAGGCAGCGAGAGGGACCGCAAGGGGGAGCCCCCTACGGCAGTGACAAGCTCGGTGATGCGGGCGAGCCAGTCCTCGTAGAGGTCGTCGACGGGGCGATAGTGTAGGAGCTCCTGCGCCAAGAGCAGTGAGGCGTGCGCATCCATGGGTGCGCGACGGGCGTGGGACGACGAGCCAGTTGGAGTCAGCGACGGGGTGGCGGTGCGGCCATCCCGCCGCACCGAAGGATGCTGGGACGAGGCCTGTTGCTCGTTCCCCGCCAGGCCGGTGGCGGCGTTGGTGGCGGGTGACGGGGAATGACGAGGGGGGCCGCCGCCGGGCGCCGTCTGGGTGATGCGAGTGGCGCGAGCAGCCCGGCGCTCGGCGCGAGCCCGACGAGCGTCAGCCATGGACACAATGGAAGATCACACGCGAACAACGGAAGAAAGATTCCGGTGCACCCCTACCTGGCGCGCCAAATGTCGGATTTCGGGTTCCGGCAGACCCTTGAGGTTCGAACACTGGGGTGCGCGCGGAGATCTCTCCCCTACCAATCTACGTCCGATCCTCTCGTACGAACTAAGATGAAAATGATGAACAACACAAGAGACACGAGGTTTATACTGGTTCGGGCCACCGTTGCGGTGTAATACCCTACTCCAGTGTGTGGTGTGGTGGATTGCCTCTGGGGCTGATGATGGACAGTACAGGGGAAGAACAACCTCTCGAGGGGTGTTCTTGAGCTGGTGCGGTGTGTTCTACTTAGTCTCTACTGGGTTTCTTCTCTCTTTTTCTCTCCTTTTCCCCTCTCCTCCTTCTTTGTGGAGGCTAGCTCTATTTATAGAGGCCCTGGGCCTCTCCCCGAATAATTGAGCGGGAAGGGCGCCAACAATTGGCCATTTTGAAAGGGAACATCTAGTACAAGTTATCCTGACCAAAGGTGGTCTTCGGCTGCCAAAAGCACTGGTGATGATGCCGTCTTGGGCTCCACGGTGACCTCCGTCCGGCCATCCGGCTGGTCTTGGTCTCATTGCACCGGAATGGTAACCTTTGCCCGATGCCTTGGCCTGTGCTTGCCCCCTTTGCACCAAAGGGGAAACAAGGACCCTGCGCAGGCCGGTGCCCGCCTGGTGCCCGCCTGGCCTTGATCGTCATGGCTTACGTCATGGGATCTCCGCGAGGTACCCTTGCATTGATCTCTCCGCTCCTCGCGAGCCTGCCTGATGAGGCCGCTCTTGAGGAAGCTTCCTGTCGTCCGCCCTGCGAGGCTTGGCCCCTCGCGAGGGTCTTGAGCTTGGGCTGATGAAGATGTGCCGTGCTGGGCCCCCACCCGAGCCACGCCGCAGGCCGCAGGTAGGCAAGTCTGGGGACCCCCGTTCCCAGAACACCGACAACCCGTTAGCAATTTGCATGGCAACAAACCAAAAACCCTATTTCTCACACAAGGACTATATAAAGGAGAAGAAAACCCTTTGGTGACAAAATTCGCACATCCACCGAGTCATCCCTTCGCAGGCGCCACCACTCCCATCTACAACAGCCATATCCATATCCATCTCCGCCTCTGAAGTCCCCATCTCCATAGCCATTATACTTGTAATCGAGAGTACTTCGCATACAACAACACTGTAAGACTATTTAACCATTCATCTTCAAGTACTATCTTCTACTCCCTCTGTCAGGAAATACTTGTTCTAGAAATGGTTGTATCTAGACTTGTTTTACTTATAGATACATCAATTTTATCTATTTCTAGAACAAGTATTTTCGGACGGAGGGAGTACATTGTTTTTTCCTGCGAATTGTTTGCGATGTGTGAGTAGTCCTTTCAGGCTAAAGGTTGAGGTATAGCCTCGTTGCCCTATGTACACATGTAATAGGATTGTTACTTTATTTTGAGTAATAATGTTGTTTCAATGTGTTGTGCAACGGTTGTGTCCCTTGTCTCTACCTAGTCGTAAGGCCTTGCGGATACCCGGGATACCAAGGATTGGTCAAGGAGAGGTTAAGTGCAAATAGGAGCAGAAGGCTGTTGGGGAACGTTGCAGAAAACAAAAATTTTCCTACGGTTTCACCAAGATCCATCTAGGAGTTCATCTAGCAACGAGTGATTGGATTGCATCTACATACCTTTGTAGATCACGCGCGGAAGCGTTCAAAGAACGGGGATGAGGAAGGCGTACTCGACGTGATCCAAATCACCGGAGATCCTAGCGCCGAACGGACGGCACCTCCGCGTTCAACACACGTATGGTCAGCGTAACGTCTCCTCCTTCTTGATCCAGCAAGGGGAAAGGAGAGGTTGAGGGAGATGGCTCCAGCAGCAGCACGACGGCGTGGTGGTGATGGAGCTGCAGTACTCCGGCAGGGCTTCGCTAAGCACTATGGAGGAGGAGGATGTGTTGGAGAGGGAGAGGGAGGCACCAAAGGCGTGGTTGAGAGGCCCTCCTTCCCCCACTATATATAGGGAGCCCAGGGGGGCGCCGGCCTAGGAGATCCAATCTCCTAGGGGGCGGCTGCCAAGGGAGGACTCCCTACTCCCCAAGGCACCTAGGAGGTGCCTTCCCCCTTTGGGACTCTTCCCTTCTAGAACCCTAGGTGCATGGGCCTCTTGGGGCCGGTGCCCTTGGCCCATATAGGCCAAGGCGCACCCCCTAAAGCCCATGTGGCCCCCCGGGGCAGGTGGCCCCATCCGGTGGACCCCCGGGACCCTTCCGGTGGTCCCGGTACAATACCGGTGACCCCGAAACTTGTCCCGATGCCCGAAATAGCACTTCCTATATATAATTCTTTACCTCCGGACCATTCAGGAACTCCTCGTGACGTCCGGGATCTCATCCGGGACTCCGAACAACATTCGGGTTACTGCATATACATATCCCTACAACCCTAGCGTCACTGAACCTTAAGTGTGTAGACCCTACGGGTTCGGGAGACATGTAGACATGACTGAGATCGCTCTCCGGTCAATAACCAACAGCGGGATCTGGATACCCATGTTGGCTCCCACATGCTCCTCGATGATCTCATCGGATGAACCACGATGTCGAGGATTCAAGCAACCCCGTATACAATTCCCTTTGTCAATCGGTATGTTACTTGCCCGAGATTCGATCGTCGGTATCCCAATACCTCGTTCAATCTCGTTACCGGCAAGTCACTTTACTCGTACCGTAATGCATGATCCCGTGACCAGACACTTGGTCACTTTGAGCTCATTATGATGATGCATTACCGAGTGGGCCCAGTGATACCTCTCCGTCATACGGAGTGACAAATCCCAGTCTTGATCCGTGTCAACCCAACAGACACTTTCGGAGATACCCGTAGTATACCTTTATAGTCACCCAGTTACGTTGTGACGTTTGGTACACCAAAAGCACTCCTACGGTATCCGGGAGTTACACGATCTCATGGTCTAAGGAAAAGATACTTGACATTGGAAAACTCTAGCAAACGAACTATACGATCTTGTGCTATGTTTAGGATTGGGTCTTGTCCATCACATCATTCTCCTAACGATGTGATCTCGTTATCAATGACATCCAATGTCCATAGTCAGGAAACCATGACTATCTGTTGATCAACGAGCTAGTCAACTAGAGGCTTACTAGGGACATGTTGGTGTCTATTATTCACACATGTATTACGATTTCCGGATAACACAATTATAGCATGAATAAAGACAATTATCATGAACAAGGAAATATAATAATAATGCTTTTATTATTGCCTCTAGGGCATATTTCCAACAGTCTCCCACTTGCACTAGAGTCAATAATCTAGTTACATTGTGATGAATCGAACACCCATGGAATTCTGGTGTTGATCATGTTTTGCTCTAGGGAGAGGTTTAGTCAACAGATCTGCTACATTCAGGTCCATGTGTACTTTACAAATATCTATGGCTCCATCTTGAACATTTTCACGAATGGAGTTGAAGCGACGCTTGATGTGCCTTGTCTTCTTGTGAAACCTGGGCTCCTTGGCAAGAGCAATAGCTCCAGTGTTGTCACAGAAGAGCTTGATCGGCCCCGACGCATTGGGTATGACTCCTAGGTCGGTGATGAACTCCTTCACCCAAATCGCTTCATGCGCTGCCTCCGAGGCTGCTATGTACTCCGCTTCACATGTAGATCCCGCCACGACGCTCTGCTTGCAACTGCACCAGCTTACTGCCCCACCATTCAAAATATACACGTATCCGGTTTGTGACTTAGAGTCATCCAGATCTGTGTCGAAGCTAGCGTCGACGTAACCCTTTACGACGAGCTCTTCGTCACCTCCATAAACGAGAAACGTTTCCTTAGTCCTTTTTAGGTACTTCAGGATATTCTTGACCGCTGTCCAGTGTTCCTTGCCGGGATTACTTTGGTACCTTCCTACCAAACTTACGGCAAGGTTTACATCAGGTCTGGTACACATCATGGCATACATAATAGAACCTATGGCTGAGGCATAGGGGATGACACTCATCTCTTCTATATCTTCTGCCGTGGTCGGACATTGCGCTGAGCTCAATTTCACACCTTGCAACACAGGCAAGAACCCCTTCTTAGACTGATCCATATTGAACTTCTTCAATATCTTATCAAGGTATGTGCTTTGTGAAAGACCTATGAGGCGTCTTGATCTATCTCTGTAGATCTTGATGCCTAATATATAAGCAGCTTCTCCAAGGTCCTTCATTGAAAAACTCTTATTCAAGTAGGCCTTAATGATGTCCAAGAGTTCTATATCATTTCTCATCAAAAGTATGTCATCTACATATAATATGAGAAATGCTACAGAGCTCCCACTCACTTTCTTGTAAACGCATGCTTCTCCATAAGTCTGCGTAAACCCAAACGCTTTGATCATCTCATCAAAGCGAATGTTCCAACTCCGAGATGCTTGCACCAGCCCATAAATCAAGCGTTGGAGCTTGCACACCTTGTCAGCATTCTTAGGATTGACAAAACCTTCCGGCTGCATCATATACAATTCTTCCTTAAGGAAACCATTAAGGAATGCCGTTTTGACGTCCATTTGCCATATTTCATAATCATAGAATGCGGCAATAGCTAACATGATTCGGACGGACTTCAGCTTCGCTACCGGTGAGAAAGTCTCATCGTAGTCAACCCCTTGAACTTGTCGATAACCCTTAGCGACAAGCCGAGCTTTATAGATGGTCACATTACCATCTGCGTCTGTCTTCTTCTTAAAGATCCATTTATTTTCTATGGCTCGCCGCTCAATGGGCAAGTCAGTCAAAGTCCATACTTCGTTTTCATACATGGATCCTATCTCGAATTTCATGGCTTCTAGCCATTTGTCGGAATCCGGGCCCGCCATCGCTTCTTCATAGTTCAAAGGTTCACCGTTGTCCAACAACATGATTTCCAAGACAGGGTTGCCGTACCACTCTGGTGCGGAACGTGTCCTTGTGGACCTACGAATTTCAGTAGGATCTTGATCAGAAGTATCTTTATCATTATCATTAACTTCCTCTCTAGTCGGTGCAGGCACCTCAGGAACATTTTCTTGAGTTGCGCCATTTTCCGGTTCAAGAGGTAATACTTCATCAAGCTTTACTTTCCTCCCACTTACTTCTTTCGAGAGAAACTCTTTCTCTAGAAAGGACCCATTCTTGGCAACAAAGATCTTTCCTTCGGATCTGAGGTAGAAGGTATACCCAATAGTTTCTTTAGGGTATCCTATGAAGACGCATTTTTCTGATTTGGGTTCGAGCTTTTCAGGTTGAAGTTTCTTGACATAAGCATCGCATCCCCAAACTTTTAGAAACGACAGCTTAGGTTTCTTCCCAAACCATAATTCAAACGGTGTCGTCTCAACGGATTTCGACGGAGCCCTATTTAAAGTGAATGCGGCAGTCTCTAAAGCATAGCCCCAAAAAGATAGCGGTAAATCGGCAAGAGACATCATAGATCGCACCATATCTAATAGAGTGCGATTACGACGTTCGGACACACCATTACGCTGAGGTGTTCCAGGCGGCGTGAGCTGTGAAACTATTCCACATTTTCTTAAGTGTGTGCCAAACTCGTGACTCAAGTATTCTCCTCCACGATCTGATCGTAGGAACTTGATTTTTCTGTCACGTTGATTCTCAACCTCACTCTGAAATTCCTTGAACTTTTCAAAGGTCTCAGACTTGTGTTTCATTAAGTAGACATACCCATATCTACTCAAGTCATCAGTGAGGGTGAGAACATAACGATAGCCACCGCGAGCCTCAACACTCATTGGACCGCACACATCAGTATGTATGATTTCCAATAAGTTGGTTGCTCGCTCCATTGTTCCTGAGAACGGAGTCTTGGTCATTTTACCCATGAGGCATGGTTCGCACGTGTCAAATGATTCGTAATCAAGAGACTCTAAAAGTCCATCAGTATGGAGCTTCTTCATGCGTTTGACACCTATGTGACCAAGGCGGCAGTGCCACAAGTATGTGGGACTATCATTATCAATCTTACATCTTTTGGTATTCACACTATGAATATGTGTAGCATTACGCTCGAGATTCATTAAGAATAAACCATTCACCATCGGAGCATGACCATAAAACATATCTCTCATATAAATAGAACAACCATTATTCTCGGATTTAAATGAGTAGCCATCTCGAATTAAACGAGATCCTGATACAATGTTCATGCTCAAACTTGGCACTAAATAGCAATTATTGAGGTTCAAAACTAATCCCGTAGGTAAATGTAGAGGTAGCGTGCCGACGGCGATCACATCGACCTTGGAACCATTCCCGACGCGCATCGTCACCTCGTCCTTCGCCAGTCTCCGCTTATTCCGCAGCTCCTGCTTTGAGTTACAAACGTGAGCAACTGCACCGGTATCAAATACCCAGGAGCTACTACGAGTACTAGTAAGGTACACATCAATTACATGTATATCACATATACCTTTCGTTTTGCCAGCCTTCTTGTCCGCTAAGTATTTGGGGCAGTTCCGCTTCCAGTGACCACTTTCCTTGCAATAAAAGCACTCAGTCTCGGGCTTGGGTCCATTCTTTGGCTTCTTCCTGGCAGCTTGCTTGCCGGGCACGGCAACTCCCTTGCCGTATTTCTTGAAGGTTTTCTTACCCTTGCCTTTCTTGAACTTAGTGGTTTTATTCACCATCAACACTTGATGCTCCTTTTTGACTTCTACATCTGCTGATTTCAGCATTGCAAATACTTCAGGAATGGTCTTTTCCATCCCCTGCATATTGAATTTCATCACAAAGCTCTTGTAGCTCGGTGGAAGCGACTGAAGGATTCTGTCAATGACCGCGTCATCCGGGAGATTAACTCCCAGCTGAGTCAAGCGGTTATGTAACCCAGACATTGTGAGTATGTGCTCACTGACAGAACTATTTTCCTCCATCTTACAGCTGAAGAATTTGTCGGAGACTTCATATCTCTCGACCCGGGCATGAGCTTGGAAAACCATTTTCAGCTCTTCGAACATCTCATATGCTCCGTGTCTCTCAAAACGCTTTTGGAGCCCCGGCTCTAAGCTGTAAAGCATGCCGCACTGAACGAGGGAGTAGTCATCGGTACGTGCCCGCCAAGCGTTCATAATGTCTTGTTCTACAGGGAGAACAGGTGCATCACCTAGTGGTGCTTGTAGGACATAATCTTTCTTGGCAGCTATGAGGATGATCCTCAGGTTCCGGACCCAGTCCGTGTAGTTACTGCCATCGTCTTTCAGCTTGGTTTTCTCTAGGAACGCGTTGAAGTTGAGGACTACGTTGGCCATTTGATCTACAAGACATATTGTAAAGATTTTAGACTAAGTTCATGATAATTAAGTTCATCTAATCAAATTATTCAATGAACTCCCACTTAGATAAACATCCCTCCTGTAATCTAAGTATAACATGATCCGAGTTAACTAGGCCGTGTCCGATCATCACGTGAGACGGACTAGCCAACGTCGGTGAACATCTTCATGTTGATCGTATCTTCTATACGGCTCATGCTCGACCTTTCAGTCTTCTGTGTTCCGAGGCCATGTCTGTACATGCTAGGCTCGTCAAGTCAACCTAAGTGTTTTGCATGTGTAAATCTGTCTTACACCCGTTGTATGTGAACGTTAGAATCTATCACACCCGATCATCACGTGGTGCTCCGAAACAACGAATTGTCGCAACGGTGCACAGTTAGGGGGAACACTTTATTGAAATTATTATGAGGGATCATCTTATTTACTACCGTTGTTCTAAGTAAACAAGATGCAAAAACATGATAAACATCACATGCAATCAAATAATAATAGTGACATGATATGGCCAATATCACATAGCTCCTTTGATCTCCATCTTGGGGCTCCATGATCATCTTGTCACCGGCATGACACCATGATCTCCATCATCGTGTCTCCATGAAGTTTCTCGCCAACTATTACTTCTACTACTATGGCTAACGCGTTTAGCAATAAAGTAAAGTAATTTACATGGCGTTTCTCAATGACACGCAGGTCATACAAAAAATATAGACAACTCCTATGGCTCCTGCCGGTTGTCATACTCATCGACATGCAAGTCGTGATTCCTATTACAATAGCATGAACATCTCATACATCACATATAGATCATTCATCATTCATCACAACTTTGGCCATATCATATCACAAAGCACTTGCTGCAAAAACAAGTTAGACGTCCTCTAATTGTTGTTGCAAGTTTTACGTGGCTGAAGTAGGGTTCTAGCAAGAACGTTTTCTTACCTACGTGAAAGCCACAACGTGATTTGTCAACTTCTATTTACCCTTCATAAGGACCCTTTTCATCGAATCCGCTCCAACTAAAGTGGGAGAGACAGACACCCGCCAGCCACCTTATGCAACTTGTGCATGTTAGTCGGTGGAACCGGTCTCACGTAAGCGTACGTGTAAGGTTGGTCCAGGCCGCTTAATCCCACAATACCGTTGAAGCAAGATAAGACTAGTAGCGGCAAGAAAGTTGACAACATCAACGCCCACAACAAATTGTGTTCTACTCGTGCAAGAGAACTATGCATAGACCTAGCTCATGATGCCACTGTTGGGTAACGTTGCAGAAAACAAAAAATTTCCTATGGTTTCACCAAGATCCATCTAGGAGTTCATCTAGCAACGAGTGATTGGATTGCATCTACATACCTTTGTAGATCACGCGCGGAAGCGTTCAAAGAACGGGGATGAGGAAGGCGTACTCGACGTGATCCAAATCACCAGAGATCCTAGCGCCGAACGGACGGCACCTCCGCGTTCAACACACGTACGGTCAGCGTAACGTCTCCTCCTTCTTGATCCAGCAAGGGGAAAGGAGAGGTTGAGGGAGATGGCTCCAGCAGCAGCACGACGGCGTGGTGGTGATGGAGCTGCAGTACTCCGGCAGGGCTTCGCTAAGCACTATGGAGGAGGAGGATGTGTTGGAGAGGGAGAGGGAGGCACCAAAGGCGTGGTTGAGAGGCCCTCCTTCCCCCACTATATATAGGGAGCCCAGGGGGGGCGCCGGCCTAGGAGATCCAATCTCCTAGGGGGCGGCGGCCAAGGGAGGACTCCCTCCTCCCCAAGGCACCTAGGAGGTGCCTTCCCCCTTTGGGACTCTTCCCTTCTAGAACCCTAGGCGCATGGGCCTCTTGCGGCTGGTGCCCTTGGCCCATATAGGCCAAGGCGCACCCCCTACAGCCCATGTGGCCCCCCGGGGCAGGTGGCCCCACCCGGTGGACCCCCGGGACCCTTCCGGTGGTCCCGGTACAATACCGGTGACCCCGAAACTTGTCCCGATGCCCGAAATAGCACTTCCTATATATAATTCTTTACCTCCGGACCATTCCGGAACTCCTCGTGACGTCTGGGATCTCATCTGGGACTCCGAACAACATTCAGGTTACTGCATATACATATCCCTACAACCCTAGCGTCACCAAACCTTAAGTGTGTAGACCCTACGGGTTCGGGAGACATGTAGACATGACCGAGATCGCTCTCCGGTCAATAACCAACAGCGGGATCTGGATACCCATGTTGGCTCCCACATGCTCCTCGATGATCTCATCGGATGAACCACGATGTCGAGGATTCAAGCAACCCCGTATACAATTCCCTTTGTCAATCGGTATGTTACTTGCCCGAGATTCGATCGTCGGTATCCCAATACCTCGTTCAATCTCGTTACCGGCAAGTCACTTTACTCGTACCATAATGCATGATCCCGTGACCAGACACTTGGTCACTTTGAGCTCATTATGATGATGCATTACCGAGTGGGCCCAGTGATACCTCTCCGTAATACGGAGTGACAAATCCCAGTCTTGATCCGTGTCAACCCAACAGACACTTTCGGAGATACCCGTAGTATACCTTTATAGTCACCCAGTTACGTTGTGACGTTTGGTACACCCAAAGCACTCCTACGGTATCCGGGAGTTACACGATCTTATGGTCTAAGGAAAAGATACTTGACATTGGAAAACTCTAGCAAACGAACTATACGATCTTGTGCTATGTTTAGGATTGGGTCTTGTCCATCACATCATTCTCCTAACGATGTGATCTCGTTATCAATGACATCCAATGTCCATAGTCAGGAAACCATGACTATCTGTTGATCAACGAGCTAGTCAACTAGAGGCTTACTAGGGACATGTTGGTGTCTATTATTCACACATGTATTACGATTTCCGGATAACACAATTATAGCATGAATAAAGACAATTATCATGAACAAGGAAATATAATAATAATGCTTTTATTATTGCCTCTAGGGCATATTTCCAAGAAAGGCCATACCAAACTTTGTTATCAATAAGATTGGTATGGTAGTTGAAAAGTATTCTCTTGGTGTACATACTGAAAGGATCGATATAGTTGACTAGAGGGGGGTGAATAGGCAACTAACAATTTTTAACTTTTTTTTACCAATTTAAACTTCGCATCAAAGTAGGTTGTCTAGATATGCAACTAGGTGAGCAACCTATATGATGCAACAAGAACAAGTACACAAGCAAGTAAGGGATATATCACAAATAAGCTTGCACAAGTAAAGGCACGAGATAACCAAGAGTGGAGCCGGTTTAGATGAGGATGTGTTACTGAAGTTCCTTCCTTTTGAAGGGAAGTACGTCTCTGTTGGAGCGGTGTGGAGGCACAATGCTCCCCAAGAAGCCACTAGGGCCACTGTATTCTCCTCATACCCTCACACAATGCAAGGTGCCGTGATTCCACTAATGGTGCCCTTGGAGGCGGCGATCGGACCTTTACAAACAAGGTTGGGGCTATCTCCACAACTTAATTGGAGGCTCCCAACGATACCGCAAAGCTTCACCACAATGGAATATGGCTCTGCGGTGACCTCAACCGTCTAGGGTGCTCAAACACCCAAGAGTAACAAGACCCGCAAGGGATGAGTGGGGGGAATCAAATTTCTCTTGGTGGAAGTGTAGATCTAGGCCTTCTCAACCAATCCCTAGAGAATCAACAAGTTTGATTGGCTAGGGAGAGAGATCGGGCGAAAATGGAGCTTGGAGCAATAATGGAGCTTGGGGATGGAAGAGATAGTCAACTCGGAGAAGAAGACACCCCTTATATAGTGGAAGAACAAATCCAACCGTTATCCACCAACCCAGCCTGCGTAGCACGGTACTACCGCGCCAGGGCCGCGGTACTACCGCAGGGTCATGCGGTACTACCGCAGGGCCCCGCGGTACTACCGCCCGAGCAGCACAAACCAGGACAGCCCAAATGCACTGAAGCAGAGGGCGGTAGAACCGCTGGCGTGGTACTATCGTTCCCCTTGTGGTACTACCGCAAGGCAGGGATGTTCCAGTTTTTGAGAAGGCACAGACATATAAAAATACATCCGTGGCAACTTCCGTTGAGTTGGAGTCAATGCAAAAATCTGACACGGTAGTACCGTGTGCCAGGGGCGGTACTACCGCACGGGGTGCGGATGTAAAAAATTACATCCGCTCCTAATGCCGCACAGGCTGCTGAGCCAGACCACAACGCAAGGTACTACCGTGCACAGGGCGCGGTACTACCACGTAGGGCGCGGATGTAAAAAATCACATCCGCTCCTACTACTGCAGCCGCAGCAGCGCCTGGCCTGGGGCAACGGTACTACAACTCCAAAGGAGCGGTACTACCATGGGTGCTTGCGATACTACTGCGCCTGGGCCCGGTATTACCACAAGGGCCTGCGGTACTACCACTCCTAGGAGCAGTACTACCGCATGCCCAAGCTCAGCCAACACGACAATTTGCATAGACGAGAGAAGACGGAGGATGCTCCAAAGTGCCAAAGGAAAGGCGGTGCAAAGGAGAAGATGTGTACGTGATGATTCCACCCAAACCTTTTCAAAGCAGATCCCCTCTAATAGTACGGCTTTCCTACGATTCAAATCCACCGAAAAGAAACGTAGAGAAACGCCGTCTTCAACAGTCTTCGAGGGGCACCAAAATGTCTTGTGCCTAGTGATGAAATGTCTGAAATACTCAAAGCACACGATTAGTCTGCAAAAACATTGTCATCAATCACCAAAACAACTAAGGGATAAATATGCCCTTACAATCTCCCCCTTTTTGGTGGATTGATGACAACACGGGATTTGCATAAAAGAGACAACATAAAGCATGGGCAAACCCCATACCTCTAAAATATAGATGGGCTCCCCCTAGATGTGTGCTATCTCGATGAGTGCTTTGGACTGCACGGCACATACTAGGATCAACACTCCCCCTATATTTTAGAGACAAGGCATATCTTGCAACAAAAAGGCTAACACTAAGCAAGATAGGACATATGAGCATAATATAAATAGCACAAGATAACATAGGCTCAATAAGGTATGATAGAGTGCATATGTCTTACACCATATGATAGATAGGTCTCACAAGCGCAAACCAAACCAAAGCAAACGAGGTTCAACGGAACAAAAGCAAACGACACACAAAACAAACATGACTTGCAAATCCTACACTCTCTCCCCCTTTGGCATCGAGACGCCAAAAAGGCAGAGAGGAAGCCTACAACACAAGTGGTGGCTCAAGCGGAGTAATCACTCGCATGCTCCTCGTCAGACTCGGTAGTTGGGACTGTCTCCTCCTGATCCTCCTCAGAGTCAGTCCACTTGTAGCCCTGCTTCGCCATCCAGGCTACCTCTGGCGTGATGACCCTCTCAGATCCGCTGGATATCTGCTCACCAAACGCCCCCAAGATCCGCTTATAGCGGCGGTGACTCTCCTTCTGAGCAACATGAGACCGGTACTGCCCCTTGGCCTGCATGCAGAACATAGCCTTCATCTTGTTCTTCAGCTTCTTAGCCCAAGAGGGCTCGGAAGATGAAGGTGAGTAGCCAGCAGAGCTGTCCTTATCAGCGTCCTCCTCCTCAACCTCATCTGCATCCACATCCATCTGAGCAGCCGCTGCCTCAGCACGGGTAGTAGTGTTGGCAGTGGGCTTGATACAGAGCCGGATGGGGTCATGACGAAACCAGGCAGGGGCAAGAAACTCATAATTGGGAAGGAGCTTCTCCCAAGTCCTCGAGATCAGTAGAAACAGGTAAGGTTCATAGATGGGAACCTTACGGGTGAACATTGCAAACTGAAGCTCGCATCACATGATGTGTGAGACATCAAGTGGTTGAGTCTGAGAGAGACGAGCCTCCTCACAGATGAGCATCATATCCACAAGATAGGCATGCACTTTGTCCTTGTCACCAATGCGGGGAAAGAGAGAGTCGCAGAAGACGCGATACATGATGTCGAGGAAGGGGTTCAATGCCCATGTCTTCTTGCCACTGGGAAGCGATTTCTCAACATAGTAGGGTAGAAGCTTATCCTTGTTGGCTGACTCGGGATTGGCATGAGGGCGTACACCAACAGGTGTGTTGAGCCCCTCGTCGAGAACCTGAAGCAAATCCATGAAGTCCTTCCATGTAGCAGTCAGTCCTTGTCCGTTGGTAATCCAGGTCATCCTCCGTGCCTCATCAACATGGAAGTGGACCGTGGCAAAGAACTAGGCCACAATCTCAGGGTCATAATCCAAATGGAATGAGATCACATGCTCAATGCCAAACTGCTCCACGAGGTCCAGAGCATCACCAAAGTAATCACGGTTCCTCTCATCTCGCATGTGATGCATGTCAATCCAGTGCATGTCCACATAGAGGGTCTGCTTAGCCTTGATCACATCCACATAAGTGAGATACTACTGCTTGGTCCAGAATAGATCATTCCCGCTGAAGTTGGCATGGGATTCACATAGGGGTTGATTTTTCTTCGAGTGGCAAACTCAGCAAGAGGAATCTCATCCATACCCTTGGTGGGCTCCTTGAGCTTGGTGGCGGTGGTCTTGGTCCTGCGGGTGGGGGGGCATTGGAGCCCTCAGGAACTTTGTCTTGGTTGCGTAGACGCTTGGAGCCCGTGTCACGACTGGGATTGGAACGGCGAGCAGGAGCACCGGTGCCACCACCTAAGACACAAAACACAAAAACACACACGAGAAGCGAGAAGGATCAATGCAAAGACCTCAGCAAAACAGATGAAACAAATAGAACTCGCACTTGAGAGTTGCCACAAGAGAGATTTGATAGAAACGGTAGTACCGCATGGCTGCGCGGTACTAAAATTCTAGTGCTGCTCCTAGTCACGGTAGTACCGTGTCTTGGAGCGGCAGTAAAATTTTAGTGCCGCGCCTCGCACGATAGTACCGCTCCAGAGGAGCGGTGGTACTGCACCAGAGATGCGGTAGTACCGCACGGCGGCAGATCCGAGTCCACAATTGGATCTGAGCATAACCGTGACAACGATGCGGTACTACGGTTGACCAAATCCACCCCGGGGAAACAAAGCAAGCACAATCTCTACGCATTGCTACTCTCCTACATCCTACTCTTGCATAGATTTGGCCTAAAATCTCAAGAACACATGCATCTCCCCAAAAGCCTAGAAGCAAGCAAACGAACCAAAGAGAGAGGGATTTGGGGAGAACCTTGTTCCATGGCAAGAGGGAGTGGTGGGGAATGATCCCACCAGACGGAATCCGAGGAGAGCGGCCGGAGTCGGAGATCCGGCGAGGACCTCCGGCGTCATTCTTGAGCGAGAGAGAGAGAGATGGCGTGGGAAGAAACAGATGAATGGGTATGGGGGAGTTGGAACTCCCCCTGCCCGCTCTTAACCCCCACGCGCCCTCGACAGCGCGGTAGTACCGCATGTCATTGCGATAGTACCGCCTGGGCGGAAGTACCGCTCCCCAGGCGGCAGTAAAAAATTACTGCCGCGCTGGGTGCGGAAGTACCGTGCGCTGCTCACGCGGTAGTACCTAAAGGAAATATGCCCTAGATGCAATAATAAAGTTATTATTTATTTCCTTATATCATGATAAATGTTTATTATTCATGCTAGAATTGTATTAACCGGAAACATGATACATGTGTGAATACATAGATGAACAGAGTGTCACTAGTATGCCTCTACTTGATTAGCTCATTGATCAAATATGGTTATGTTTCCTAGCCATATACATGAGTTGTCATTTGGTTAACGGGATCACATCATTAGGAGAATGATGTGATTGACTTGACCCATTCCGTTAGCTTAGCACTTGATCGTTTAGTATGCTGCTGTTGCTTTCTTCATGACTTATACATGTTCCTATGACTATGAGATTATGCAACTCCCATTTACCGGAGGAACACTTTGTGTGCTACCAAACATCACAACGTAACTGGGGGATTATAAAGGTACTCTACAGGTGTCTCCGAAGGTACTTGTTGAGTTGGCGTATTTCAAGATTAGGATCTGTCACTCCGATTGTCGGAGAGGTATCTCTGGGCCCACTCAGTAATGCACATCACTATAAGCCTTGCAAGCATTGTAACTAATGAGTTAGTTGCGGGATGATGTATTACAGAACGAGTAAAGAGACTTGCCGGTAACGAGATTGAACTAGGTATTGAGATACCGACGATCGAATCTCGGGCAAGTAACATACTAATGACAAAGGGAACAACGTATGTTGTTATATGGTTTGACCGATAAAGATCTTCGTATAATATGTGGGAGACAATATGAGCATTCAGGTTCCGCTATTGGTTATTGACCGGAGACGTGTCTCGTTCATATCTACATAGTTCTCGAACCCGTAGGGTCCGCACGCTTAAAGTTCGTTGATGATCGGTATTATGAGTTTTTGTGTTTTGATGTACCAAACATAGTTCGGATTCCCGGATATGATCACGGACATGACGAGGAGTCTCAAAATGGTCCAGACGTAAAGATCGATATATTGGACGACTATATTCGGACACTGGAAGTGTTCCGGGTGGTTTCAGAGAAAACTGGAGTGCCGGAGGGTTACCGGAACCCCCTCGGGAGAAATAACGGGCCTTATGGGCCTTAGTGGAGAGAGAGAGGGCTGGCCTAGGGCAGGCCACGTGCCCCTCCCCCTATGGTCCGAATTGGACTAGGAGAGGGGGGGCGGCGCCCCCCTTTCCTTCTCCCTCTTCCCCTTCCTTTCCCCTCCTAGTAGGAGAAGGAAAGAGGGGAGTCCTACTCCTACTAGGAGGAGGACTCCTCCTCCTGGCACGCCATAGAGGGCCGGCCAGCCTCCCCCTTGCTCCTTTATATACGACGGTAGGGGGGCACCCCAGAGACACAACAATTGATCATTGATCTTTGCTACCTCTTGAGCACTTGCGTTGGTTTTCCCTTGAAGAGGAAAGGGTGATGTAGCAGAGTAGCGTAAGTATTTCCCTCAGTTTTTGAGAACCAAGGTATCAATCCAGTAGGAGGCTACGCGCGAGTCCCTCGCACCTACACAAAACAAATAAATCCTCGCAACCAATGCGATAAGGGGTTGTCAATCCCTACACGGTCACTTACGAGAGTGAGATCTGATAGATATGATAAGATAATATTTTTGGTATTTTTATGATAAAGATGCAAAGTAAAATAAAAGGCAATGAAAATAACTAAGTATTGGAAGATTAATATGATGGAAGATAGACCCGGGGGCCATAGGTTTCACTAGTGGCTTCTCTTGATAGCATAAGTATTTTAATGTGGGTGAACAAATTATTGTTGAGCAATTGACAGAATTGAGCATAGTTATGAGAATATCTAGGTATGATCATGTATATAGGCATCACGTCCAAGACAAGTAGACCGACTCCTGCCTGCATCTACTACTATTACTCCACACGTCGATCGCTATCCAGCATGCATCTAGAGTATTAAGTTCATAAGAACATAGTAATGCTTTAAGCAAGATGACATGATGTAGAGGGATAAATTCATGCAATATGATAAAAACCCCATCTTGTTATCCTCGATGGCAACAATACAATACGTGCCTTGCTGCCCTACTGTCACTGGGAAAGGACACCGCAAGATTGAACCCAAAGCTAAGCACTTCTCCCATTGCAAGAAAGATCAATCTAGTAGGCCAAACCAAACTGATAATTCGAAGAGACTTGCAAAGATAACCAATCATACATAAAAGAATTCAGAGAAGATTCAAATATTGTTCATAGATAAACTTGATCATAAACCCACAATTCATAGGTCTCAACAAACACATCACAAAAGAAGATTACATCGAATAGATCTCCACGAGAGAGGGAGAGAACTTTGTATTGAGATCCAGAAAGAGAGAAGAAGCCATCTAGCTAATAACTATGGACCCGAAGGTCTGAGTAAAACTACTCACACTTCATCGGAGAGGCTATGGTATTGATGTAGAAGCCCTCCGTGATCGATGCCCCCTCCGGTGGAGCTCCGAAACAGGCCCCAAGATGGGATCTCGTGGATACAGAAAGTTACGGCGGTGGAATTAGGGTTTTGGCTCTGTATCTGATCGTTTGGGGTACGTAGGTATATATAGGAGGAAGGAGTACGTCGGTGGAGCAACAGGGGGCCCACGAGGGTGGAGGGCGCGCCTGGGGGGGTAGGCACACACCCCTACCTCGTGGATTCCCTGTTGGTTGCTTGAAGTAGGGTCCAAGTCTCCTGGATCTTGTTTGTTCCAAAAATCACGTTCCCGAAGGTTTCATTCTGTTTGGACTCCGTTTGATATTCCTTTTCTTCAAAACCCTAAAATAGGCAAAAAAACAACAATTCTGGGTTGGGCCTCTGGTTAGTAGGTTAGTCCCAAAAATAATATAAAAGTGTATAATAAAGCCCAATAATGTCCAAAATAGAATATAATATAGCATGGAACAATCAAAAATTATAGATACGTTGGAGACGTATCAAGCATCCTCGGGCTTAATTCTTGCTCGTCCTCGAGTAGGTAAATGATAAAAACAAATTTTTTGATGTGGAATGCTACCTGGCATATTTTCAATGTAATTCTTCTTAATTGTGGTATGAATATTCAGATCCGAAAGATTCAAGACAAAAGTTCAATGTTGACATAGAAATAATAATACTTCAAGCATACTAACTAAGCAATTATGTCTCTTCAAAATAACATGGCCAAAGAAAGTTATCCCTACAAAATCATATAGTCTGGCTATGCTCTATCTTCACCACACAAAGTATTTAAATCATGCACAACCCCGATGACAAGCCAAGCAATTGTTTCATACTTTTGGTGTTCTCAAACTTTTTCAATCTTCACGCAATACATGAGCATGAGCCATGGACATAACACTTTAGGTGGAATAGAATGGTGGTTGTGGAGGAGACGAAAAAGGGAAGATAGTCTCACATCAACTAGGCGTATCAACGGGCTATGGAGATGCACATCAATAGACATCAATGTGAGTGAGTAGGGATTACCATGCAACGGATGCACTAGAGCTATAAGTATATGAAAGCTCAACAAAAGGAACTAAGTGGGTGTGCATCCAACTCGCTTGCTCACGAAGACCTAGGGCATTTTGAGGAAGCCCATCATTGGAATATACAAGCCAAGTTCTATAATGAATAATTCCCACTAGTATATGAAAGTGATAACATAGGAGACTCTCTATTATGAAGATCATGGTGCTACATTGAAGCACAAGTGTGGTAAAAGGATAGTAGCTTTGTCCCTTCTCTCTTTTTATCTCATATTTTTTTATTTAGGCCTTTTATTTTTTATGGCCTCTTTTTTTATTTGGGCTTATTTGGCCTCTTTTTTATTTTTTATTAATTTTTCGTCCGGAGTCTCATCCCGACTTGTGGGGGAATCATAGTCTCCATCATCCTGTCCTCACTTGGGACAATGCTCTAAAATTGATGATCATCACACTTTTATTTACTTACAACTCAACAATTACAACTCAATACTTAGAACAAAATATGACTCTATGTGAATGCCTCCGGCGGTGTACCGGGATATGCAATGAATCAAGAGTGACATGTATGAAAGAATTATGAACGGTGGCTTTGCCAAAAATACAATGTCAACTACATGATCATGCAAAGCAATATGATAATGATGGAGCGTGTCATAGAAAACGGAAGGGTGGAAAGTTGCATGGCAATATATCTCGGAATGGATATGGAAATGCCATGATAGGTAGGTATGGTGGTTGTTTTGAGGAAGATTTATGGTGGGTGTGTTGGGGAACGTTGCAGAAAACAAAAAATTTCCTACGGTTTCACCAAGATCCATCTAGGAGTTCATCTAGCAACGAGTGATTGGATTGCATCTACATACCTTTGTAGATCACGCGCGGAAGCGTTCAAAGAACGAGGATGATGAAGGCGTACTCGACGTGATCCAAATCACCGGAGATCCTAGCGCCGAACGGACGGCACCTCCGCGTTCAACACACGTACGGTCAGCGTAACGTCTCCTCCTTCTTGATCCAGCAAGGGGAAAGGAGAGGTTGAGGGAGATGGCTCCAGCAGCAGCACGACGGCGTGGCGGTGATGGAGCTGCAGTACTCCGGCAGGGCTTCGCTAAGCACTATGGAGGAGGAGGATGTGTTGGAGAGGGAGAGGGAGGCACCAAAGGCGTGGTTGAGAGGCCCTCCTTCCCCCACTATATATAGGGAGCCCGGGGGGGGGGGGGCGCCGGCCTAGGAGATCCAATCTCCTAGGGGGCGGCGGCCAAGGGAGGACTCCCTCCTCCCCAAGGCACCTAGGAGGTGCCTTCCCCCTTTGGGACTCTTCCCTTCTAGAACCCTAGGCGCATGGGCCTCTTGGGGCTGGTGCCCTTGGCCCATATAGGCCAAGGCGCACCCCCTACAGCCCATGTGGCCCCCCGGGGCAGGTGGCCCCACCCGGTGGACCCCCGGGACCCTTTAGGTGGTCCCGGTACAATACCGGTGACCCCGAAACTTGTCCCGATGCCCGAAATAGCACTTCCTATATATAATTCTTTACCTCCGGACCATTCCGGAACTCCTCGTGACGTCCGGGATCTCATCCGGGACTCCGAACAACATTCGGTTTACTGCATATACATATCCCTACAACCCTAGCGTCACCGAACCTTAAGTGTGTAGACCCTACGGGTTCGGGAGACATGTAGACATGACCGAGATCGCTCTCCGGTCAATAACCAACAGCGGGATCTGGATACCCATGTTGGCTCACACATGCTCCTCGATGATCTCATCGGATGAACCACGATGTCGAGGATTCAAGCAACCCCGTATACAATTCCCTTTGTCAATCGGTATGTTACTTGCCCGAGATTCGATCGTCGGTATCCCAATACCTCGTTCAATCTCGTTACCGGCAAGTCACTTTACTCGTACCGTAATGCATGATCCCGTGACCAGACACTTGGTCACTTTGAGCTCATTATGGTGATGCATTACCGAGTGGGCCCAGTGATACCTCTCTGTCATACGGAGTGACAAATCCCAATCTTGATCCGTGTCAACCCAACAGACACTTTCGGAGATACCCGTAGTATACCTTTATAGTCACCCAGTTATGTTGTGACGTTTGGTACACCCAAAGCACTCCTACGGTATCCGGGAGTTACACGATCTCATGGTCTAAGGAAAAGATACTTGACATTGGAAAACTCTAGCAAACGAACTATACGATCTTGTGCTATGTTTAGGATTGGGTCTTGTCCATCACATCATTCTCCTAACGATGTGATCTCGTTATCAATGACATCCAATGTCCATAGTCAGGAAACCATGACTATCTGTTGATCAACGAGCTAGTCAACTAGAGGCTTACTAGGGACATGTTGGTGTCTATTATTCACACATGTATTACGATTTCCGGATAACACAATTATAGCATGAATAAAGACAATTATCATGAACAAGGAAATATAATAATAATGCTTTTATTATTGCCTCTAGGGCATATTTCCAACAGTCTCCCACTTGCACTAGAGTCAATAATCTAGTAACATTGTGATGAATCGAACACCCATGGAATTCTGGTGTTGATCATGTTTTGCTCTAGGGAGAGGTTTAGTCAACGGATCTGCTACATTCAGGTCCGTGTGTACTTTACAAATATCTATGTCTCCATCTTGAACATTTTCACGAATGGAGTTGAAGCGACGCTTGATGTGCCTTGTCTTCTTGTGAAACCTGGGCTCCTTGGCAAGAGCAATAGCTCCAGTGTTGTCACAGAAGAGCTTGATCGGCCCCGACGCATTGCGTATGACTCCTAGGTCGGTGATGAACTCCTTCACCCAAATCGCTTCATGCGCTGCCTCCGAGGCTGCCATGTACTCCGCTTCACATGTAGATCCCGCCACGACGCTCTGCTTGCAACTGCACCAGCTTACTGCCCCACCATTCAAAATATACACGTATCCGGTTTGTGACTTAGAGTCATCCAGATCTGTGTCGAAGCTAGCGTCGACGTAACCCTTTACGACGAGCTCTTCGTCACCTCCATAAACGAGAAACATTTCCTTAGTCCTTTTTAGGTACTTCAGGATATTCTTGACCGCTGTCCAGTGTTCCTTGCCGGGATTACTTTGGTACCTTCCTACCAAACTTACGGCAAGGTTTACATCAGGTCTGGTACACATCATGGCATACATAATAGAACCTATGGCTGAGGCATAGGGGATGACACTCATCTCTTCTATATCTTCTGCCGTGGTCGGACATTGCGCTGAGCTCAATTTCACACCTTGCAACACAGGCAAGAACCCCTTCTTAGACTGATCCATATTGAACTTCTTCAATATCTTATCAAGGTATGTGCTTTGTGAAAGACCTATGAGGCGTCTTGATCTATCTCTGTAGATCTTGATGCCTAATATATAAGCAGCTTCTCCAAGGTCCTTCATTGAAAAACTCTTATTCAAGTAGGCCTTAATGATGTCCAAGAGTTCTATATCATTTCTCATCAAAAGTATGTCATCTACATATAATATGAGAAATGCTACAGAGCTCCCACTCACTTTCTTGTAAACGCATGCTTCTCCATAATTCTGCGTAAACCCAAACGCTTTGATCATCTCATCAAAGCGAATGTTCCAACTCCGAGATGCTTGCACCAGCCCATAAATCAAGCGTTGGAGCTTGCACACCTTGTCAGCATTCTTAGGATTGACAAAACCTTCCGGCTGCATCATATACAATTCTTCCTTAAGGAAACCATTAAGGAATGCCGTTTTGACGTCCATTTGCCATATTTCATAATCATAGAATGCGGCAATAGCTAACATGATTCGGACGGACTTCAGCTTCGCTACCGGTGAGAAAGTCTCATCGTAGTCAACCCCTTGAACTTGTCGATAACCCTTAGCGACAAGCCGAGCTTTATAGATGGTCACATTACCATCTGCGTCTGTCTTCTTCTTAAAGATCCATTTATTTTCTATGGCTCGCCGCTCAATGGGCAAGTCAGTCAAAGTCCATACTTCGTTTTCATACATGGATCCTATCTCGGATTTCATGGCTTCTAGCCATTTGTCGGAATCCGGGCCCGCCATCGCTTCTTCATAGTTCAAAGGTTCACCGTTGTCCAACAACATGATTTCCAAGACAGGGTTGCCGTACCACTCTGTTGCGGAACGTGTCCTTGTGGACCTACGAATTTCAGTAGGATCTTGATCAGAAGTATCTTTATCATTATCATTAACTTCCTCTCTAGTCGGTGCAGGCACCTCAGGAACATTTTCTTGAGTTGCGCCATTTTCCGGTTCAAGAGGTAATACTTCATCAAGCTCTACTTTCCTCCCACTTACTTCTTTCGAGAGAAACTCTTTCTCTAGAAAGGACCCATTCTTGGCAACAAAGATCTTTCCTTCGGATCTGAGGTAGAAGGTATACCCAATAGTTTCTTTAGGGTATCCTATGAAGACGCATTTTTCCGATTTGGGTTCGAGCTTTTCAGGTTGAAGTTTCTTGACATAAGCATCGCATCCCCAAACTTTTAGAAACGACAGCTTAGGTTTCTTCCCAAACCATAATTCAAACGGTGTCGTCTCAACGTATTTCGACGGAGCCCTATTTAAAGTGAATGCGGCAGTCTCTAAAGCATAGCCCCAAAAAGATAGCGGTAAATCGGCAAGAGACATCATAGATCGCACCATATCTAATAGAGTGCGATTACGACGTTCGGACACACCATTACGCTGAGGTGTTCCAGGCGGCGTGAGCTGTGAAACTATTCCACATTTTCTTAAGTGTGTGCCAAACTCGTGACTCAAGTATTCTCCTCCACGATCTGATCGTAGGAACTTGATTTTTCTGTCACGTTGATTCTCAACCTCACTCTGAAATTCCTTGAACTTTTCAAAGGTCTCAGACTTGTGTTTCATTAAGTAGACATACCCATATCTACTCAAGTCATCAGTGAGGGTGAGAACATAACGATAGCCACCGCGAGCCTCAACACTCATTGGACCGCACACATCAGTATGTATGATTTCCAATAAGTTGGTTGTTCGCTCCATTGTTCCTGAGAACGGAGTCTTGGTCATTTTACCCATGAGGCATGGTTCGCACGTGTCAAATGATTCGTAATCAAGAGACTCTAAAAGTCCATCAGTATGGAGCTTCTTCATGCGTTTGACACCTATGTGACCAAGGCGGCAGTGCCACAAGTATGTGGGACTATCATTATCAATCTTACATCTTTTGGTATTCACACTATGAATATGTGTAGCATTACGCTCGAGATTCATTAAGAATAAACCATTCACCATCGGAGCATGACCATAAAACATATCTCTCATATAAATAGAACAACCATTATTCTCGGATTTAAATGAGTAGCCATCTCGAATTAAACGAGATCCTGATAGAATGTTCATGCTCAAACTTGGCACTAAATAACAATTATTGAGGTTCAAAACTAATCCCGTAGGTAAATGTAGAGGTAGCGTGCCGACGGCGATCACATCGACCTTGGAACCATTCCCGACGTGCATCGTCACCTCGTCCTTCGCCAGTCTCCGCTTATTCCACAGCTCCTGCTTTGAGTTACAAATGTGAGCAACTGCACCGGTATCAAATACCCAGGAGCTACTATGAGTATTGGTAAGGTACATATCAATTACATGTATATCACATATACCTTTCGTTTTGCCGGCCTTCTTGTCCGCTAAGTATTTGGGGCAGTTCCGCTTCCAGTGACCACTTTCCTTGCAATAAAAGCACTCAGTCTCGGGCTTGGGTCCATTCTTTGGCTTCTTCCTGGCAGCTTGCTTGCCGGGCGCGGCAACTCCCTTGCCGTCTTTCTTGAAGGTTTTCTTACCCTTGCCTTTCTTGAAGTTAGTGGTTTTATTCACCATCAACACTTGATGTTCCTTTTTGACTTCTACCTCTGCTGATTTCAGCATTGCAAATACTTCAGGAATGGTCTTTTCCATCCCTTGCATATTGAAGTTCATCACAAAGCTCTTGTAGCTCGGTGGAAGCGACTGAAGGATTCTGTCAATGACCGCGTCATCCGGGAGATTAACTCCCAGCTGAGTCAAGCGGTTATGTAACCCAGACATTGTGAGTATGTGCTCACTGACAGAACTATTTTCCTCCATCTTACAGCTGAAGAATTTGTTGGAGACTTCATATCTCTCGACCCGGGCATGAGCTTGGAAAACCATTTTCAGCTCTTCGAACATCTCATATGCTCCGTGTCTCTCAAAACGCTTTTGGAGCCCCGGCTCTAAGCTGTAAAGCATGCCGTACTGAACGAGGGAGTAGTCATCAGTACGTGCCTGCCAAGCGTTCATAACATCTTGTTCTGCAGGGAGAACAGGTGCATCACCTAGCGGTGCTTGTAGGACATAATCTTTCTTGGCAGCTATGAGGATGATCCTCAGGTTCCGGACCCAGTCCGTGTAGTTACTGCCATCGTCTTTCAGCTTGGTTTTCTCTAGGAACGCGTTGAAGTTGAGGACTACATTGGCCATTTGATCTACAAGACATATTGTAAAGATTTTAGACTAAGTTCATCTAATCAAATTATTCAATGAACTCCCACTTAGATAAACATCCCTCCTGTAATCTAAGTATAACATGATCCGAGTTAACTAGGCCGTGTCCGATCATCACGTGAGACGGACTAGCCAACGTCGGTGAACATCTTCATGTTGATCGTATCTTCTATACGGCTCATGCTCGACCTTTCGGTCTTCTGTGTTCCGAGGCCATGTCTGTACATGCTAGGCTCGTCAAGTCAACCTAAGTGTTTTGCATGTGTAAATCTGTCTTACACCCGTTGTATGTGAACGTTAGAATCTATCACACCCGATCATCATGTGGTGCTTCGAAACAACGAACTGTCGCAACGGTGCACAGTTAGGGGGAACACTTTCTTGAAATTATTATGAGGGATCATCTTATTTACTACCGTTGTTCTAAGTAAACAAGATGCAAAAACATGATAAACATCACATGCAATCAAATAATAATAGTGACATGATATGGCCAATATCACATAGCTCCTTTGATCTCCATCTTGGGGCTCCATGATCATCTTGTCACCGGCATGACACCATGATCTCCATCATCGTGTCTCCATGAAGTTGCTCGCCAACTATTACTTCTACTACTATGGCTAACGCGTTTAGCAATAAAGTAAAGTAATTTACATGGCGTTTCTCAATGACACACAGGTCATACAAAAAATATAGACAACTCCTATGGCTCCTGCCGGTTGTCATACTCATCGACATGCAAGTCGTGATTCCTATTACAATAGCATGAACATCTCATACATCACATATAGATCATTCATCATTCATCACAACTTTGGCCATATCATATCACAAAGCACTTGCTGCAAAAACAAGTTAGACGTCCTCTAATTGTTGTTGCAAGTTTTACGTGGCTGAAGTAGGGTTCTAGCAAGAACGTTTTCTTACCTACGTGAAAGCCACAACGTGATTTGTCAACTTCTATTTACCCTTCATAAGGACCCTTTTCGTCGAATCCGCTCCAACTAAAGTGGGAGAGACAGACACCCGCCAGCCACCTTATGCAACTTGTGCATGTTAGTCGGTGGAACCGGTCTCACGTAAGCGTACGTGTAAGGTTGGTCCAGGCCGCTTCATCCCACAATACCGTTGAAGCAAGATAAGACTAGTAGCGGCAAGAAAGTTGACAACATCAACACCCACAACAAATTGTGTTCTACTCGTGCAAGAGAACTATGCATAGACCTAGCTCATGATGCCACTGTTGGGTAACGTTGCAGAAAACAAAAAATTTCCTATGGTTTCACCAAGATCCATCTAGGAGTTCATCTAGCAACGAGTGATTGGATTGCATCTACATACCTTTGTAGATCACGCGCGGAAGCGTTCAAAGAACGGGGATGAGGAAGGCGTACTCGACGTGATCCAAATCACCAGAGATCCTAGCGCCGAACGGACGGCACCTCCGCGTTCAACACACGTACGGTCAGCGTAACGTCTCCTCCTTCTTGATCCAGCAAGGGGAAAGGAGAGGTTGAGGGAGATGGCTCCAGCAGCAGCACGACGGCGTGGTGGTGATGGAGCTGCAGTACTCCGGCAGGGCTTCGCTAAGCACTATGGAGGAGGAGGATGTGTTGGAGAGGGAGAGGGAGGCACCAAAGGCGTGGTTGAGAGGCCCTCCTTCCCCCACTATATATAGGGAGCCCAGGGGGGGCGCCGACCTAGGAGATCCAATCTCCTAGGGGGCGGCGGCCAAGGGAGGACTCCCTCCTCCCCAAGGCACCTAGGAGGTGCCTTCCCCCTTTGGGACTCTTCCCTTCTAGAACCCTAGGCGCATGGGCCTCTTGGGGCTGGTGCCCTTGGCCCATATAGGCCAAGGCGCACCCCCTACAGCCCATGTGGCCCCCCGGGGCAGGTGGCCCCACCCGGTGGACCCCCGGGACCCTTCCGGTGGTCCCGGTACAATACCGGTGACCCCGAAACTTGTCCCAATGCCCGAAATAGCACTTCCTATATATAATTCTTTACCTCTGGACCATTCCGGAACTCCTCGTGACGTCCGGGATCTCATCCGGGACTCCGAACAACATTCAGGTTACTGCATATACATATCCCTACAACCCTAGCGTCACCGAACCTTAAGTGTGTAGACCCTACGGGTTCGGGAGACATGTAGACATGACCGAGATCGCTCTCCGGTCAATAACCAACAGCGGGATCTGGATACCCATGTTGGCTCCCACATGCTCCTCGATGATCTCATCGGATGAACCACGATGTTGAGGATTCAAGCAACCCCGTATACAATTCCCTTTGTCAATCGGTATGTTACTTGCCCGAGATTCGATCGTCGGTATCCCAATACCTCGTTCAATCTCGTTACCGGCAAGTCACTTTACTCGTACCGTAATGCATGATCCTGTGACCAGACACTTGGTCACTTTGAGCTCATTATGATGATGCATTACCAAGTGGGCCCAGTGATACCTCTCCGTCATACGGAGTGACAAATCCCAGTCTTGATCCGTGTCAACCCAACAGACACTTTCGGAGATACCCGTAGTATACCTTTATAGTCACCCAGTTACGTTGTGACGTTTGGTACACCCAAAGCACTCCTACGGTATCCAGGAGTTACACGATCTCATGGTCTAAGGAAAAGATACTTTACATTGGAAAACTCTAGCAAACGAACTATACGATCTTGTGCTATGTTTAGGATTGGGTCTTGTCCATCACATCATTCTCCTAACGATGTGATCTTGTTATCAATGACATCCAATGTCCATAGTCAGGAAACCATGACTATCTGTTGATCAACGAGCTAGTCAACTAGAGGCTTACTAGGGACATGTTGGTGTCTATTATTCACACATGTATTACGATTTCCGGATAACACAATTATAGCATGAATAAAGACAATTATCATGAACAAGGAAATATAATAATAATGCTTTTATTATTGCCTCTAGGGCATATTTCCAACAGGGTGTATGATACGGCGAAAGGTGCGCGGTATTAGAGAGGCTAGCAATGGTGGAAGGGTGAGAGTGCGTATGATCCATGGACTCAACATTAGTCATAAAGAACTCATATACTTATTGCAAAAATCTACAAGTTATCAAAGCAAAGTATTACGCGCATGCTCCTAGGGGGATAGATTGGTAGGAAAAGACCATCGCTCGTCCCCGACCGCCACTCATAAGGAATACAATCAATAAATAAATCATGCTCCGACTTCATCACATAACGGTTCACCATACGTGCATGCTACGGGAACCACAAACTTTGACACAATTATTTCTCAAATTCACAACTACTCAACTAGCATGACTCTAATATCACCATCTCCATATCTCAAAACAATTATCAAGTATCAAACTTCTCTTAGTATTCAACACACTCATAAGAGAAATTTATTATTAATCTTGGATGCCTAACATAATTAAAAAAAATTACCATGCTGTTTTGTAGGACTCCCAAAATAATCAAAGTGAAGCATGAGAGAACAATAGTTTCTATAAAACAAATCCACCGACGTGCTCTAAAACATATAAGTGAAGCACTAGAGCAAAAACTATATAACTCAAAAGATATAAGTGAAGCACATACAGTATTCTAATAATTTCCAAATCATGTGTGTCTCTCTCAAAAGGTGTGTACAACAAATATGATTGTGGTAAACTAAAAATCAAAGACTCAAATCATACAAGACGCTCCAAGAAAAACACATATCATGTGGTGAATAAAAATATAGCTCCAAGTAAAGTTACCGATTGAAGTACACGAAAGAGGGGATGCCTTCCGGGGCATCCCCAAGATTTGGCTTTTTGCTGTCCTTAGATTATCTTGTGGGTGCCATGGGCATCCCCAAGCTTAGGATCTTGCCACTCCTTGTTCCATAATCCATCAAATCCTTACCCAAAACTTGAAAACTTCACAACACAAAACTTAAAGTAGAAAATCTCATGAGCTCCGTTAGCGAAAGAAAACAAAACACCACTTCAAGGAACTGTAATGAACTCATTCTTTATTTATATTGGTGTTAAACATACTGTATTCCAACTTCTATATGGTTTATAAACTATTTTACTAGCCATAGATTCATCAAAATAAGCAAACAACACACGAAAAACAGAATCTGCCAAAAACAGAACAGTCTGTAGTAATCTGTAGCTAGCGCAAGATCTGGAACCCCAAAAATTCTAAAATAAATTGCTGGACGTGAGGAATTTATCTATTAATCATTTGCAAAAATAATTAACTAAATAGCTGCTACCTCTTGAGCACTGCGTTGGTTTTCCCTTGAAGAGGAAAGGGTGATGCAGCAAAGTAGCATAAGTATTTCCCTCAGTTTTGAGAACCAAGGTATCAATCCAGTAGGAGGCTACGCGCAAGTCCCTTGCACCTGCACAAAACAAATAAATACTCGCAACCAACGCGATAAGGGGTTGTCAATCCCTACACGGCCACTTACGAGAGTGAGATCTGATAGATATGATAAGATAATATTTTTGGTATTTTTATGATAAAGATGCAAAGTAAAATAAAAGCAAAGCAAATTACTAAGTATTGGAAGATTAATATGATGAAGATAGACCCGGGGGACATAGGTTTCACTAGTGGCTTCTCTCAAGAGCATAGGTATTTTACGGTGGGTGAACGAATTACTGTTGAGCACTTGCAACCTCTTGAGCACTTGCGTTGGTTTTCCCTTGAAGAGGAAAGGGTGATGCAGCAGAGTAGCGTAAGTAGTTCCCTCGGTTTTTGAGAACCAAGGTATCAATCCAGTAGGAGGCTACGCGCGAGTCCCTTGCACCTACACAAAACAAATAAATCCTCGCAACCAACGCGATAAGGGGTTGTCAATCCCTACACGGTCACTTACGAGAGTGAGATCTGATAGATATGATAAGATAATATTTTTGGTATTTTTATGATAAAGATGCAAAGTAAAATAAAAGGCAATGAAAATAACTAAGTATTGGAAGATTAACATGATGGAAGATAGACCCGGGGGCCATAGGTTTCACTAGTGGCTTCTCTCGAGAGCATAAGTATTTTAATGTGGGTGAACAAATTACCATTGAGCAATTGACAGAATTGAGCATAGTTATGAGAATATCTAGGTATGATCATGTATATAGGCATCACGTCCGAGACAAGTAGACCGACTCCTGCCTGCATCTACTACTATTACTCCACTCATCAACCGCTATCCAGCATGCATCTAGAGTATTAAGTTCATGAAAACAGAGTAACGCCTTAAGCAAGATGACATGATGTAGAGGGATAAATTCATGCAATATGATAAAAAAACCATCTTGTTATCCTCGATGGCAACAATACAATACGTGCCTTGCTGCCCCTACTGTCACTGGGAAAGGACACCGCAAGATTGAACCCAAAGCTAAGCACTTCTCCCATTGCAAGAAAGATCAATCTAGTAGGCCAAACCAAACTGATAATTCGAAGAGACTTGCAAAGATAACCAATCATACATAAAAGAATTCAGAGAAGATTCAAATATTGTTCATAGATAGACTTGATCATAAACCCACAATTCATCAGTCTCAACAAACACACCGCAAAAAGAATATTACATCGAATAGATCTCCACAAGAGAGGGGGATAACATTGTATTGAGATCCAAAAAGAGAGAAGAAGCCATCTAGCTAACAACTATGGACCCGAAGGTCTGAGGTAAACTACTCACACTTCATCGGAGAGGCTATGGTGATGATGTAGAAGCCCTCCGTGATGGATACCCCCTCCGGCGGAGCTCCGGAATAGTCCCCAAGATGGGATCTCGTGGATACAGAAAGTTATGGCGGTGGAATTAGGGTTTTGGCTCCGTATCTGATCGTTTGGGGGTACGTAGGTATATATAGGAGGAAGGAGTACGTCGGTGGAGCAACTGGGGGCCCACGAGGGTGGAGGGCGCGCCTAGGGGGGTAGGCGCGCCCCCTACCTCGTGGCCTCCTCCTTTGTTTCTTGACGTAGGGTCCAAGTCTCCCGGATCATGTTCGGTGAGAAAATCACGTTCCCGAAGGTTTCATTCCGTTTGGACTCCGTTTGATATTCCTTTTCTTCGAAACCCAAAAATAGGCAAAAAAACATCAATTCTGGGCTGGGCCTCCGGTTAATAGGTTAGTCCCAAAATAATATAAAAGTGGATAATAAAGCCCAATAATGTCCAAAACAATAGATAATATAGCATGGGGCAATACAAAATTATAGATACGTTGGAGACGTATCAAGCATCCCCAAGCTTAATTCCTGCTCGTCCTCAAGTAGGTAAATGATAAAAACAGAATTTTTGATGCGGAGTGCTACTTGGCATAATTTTAATGTAATTCTTCTTAATTGCGGTATGAATATTCAGATCCGAAAGATTCAAGATAAAAGTTCATATTGACATAAAAATAATAATACTTCAAGCATACTAACTAAGCAATTATGTCCTCTCAAAATAACATGGCCAAAGAAAGTTCATCCCTACAAAATCATATAGTTTAGTCATGCTCCATTTTCGTCACACAAGAATGCTCTCATCATGCACAACCCCGAAGACAAGCCAAGCAATTGTTTCATACTTTAGTAATCTCAAACCTATAAATTTTTAGGCAATATATGAGCGCGAGCCATGGATATAGCACTATGGGTGGAATAGAATATGATGATGGGGGTTATGTGGAGAAGACAAAAAAGGAGAAAGTCTCACATCAACGAGGCTAATCAATGGGCTATGGAGATGCCCCTCGATTGATTTTAATGCAAGGAGTAGGGATTGCCATGCAACGGATGCACTAGAGCTATAAATGTATGAAAGCTCAACAAAAGAAACTAAGTGGGTGTGCATCCAACTTGCTTGCTCACGAAGACCTAGGGCACTTGAGGAGGCCCATTGTTGGAATATACAAGCCAAGTTCTATAATGAAAATTTCCCACTAGTATATGAAAGTGACAAAAGACTATCATGAAGATTATGGTGCTACTTTGAAGCACAAGTGTGGCAAAGGATAGTAGCATTGTCCCTTATATATATATTATTTGGCCTTTATTTTTTTATTTGGCCTTTGTCCCTCTTTTTTTAGGACAATGCTCTATGAATGATGGTTATCACACTTCTATTTATTTACAACTCAAAAATTACAACTCGATACTTAGAACAAGATATGACTCTATATGAATGCCTCCGGTGGTGTACCGGGATATGCAATGATCCAAGAATGACATGTATGAAAGAATTATGAGTGGTGGCTTTGCCACAAATACTATGTCAACTACATGATCATGCTAAGCAATATGACAATGATGAATGTGTCATGATAAACGGAATGGTGGAAAGTTGCATGGCAATATATCTCGAAATGGCTATGGAAATGCCATAATAGGTAGGTATGGTGGCTGTTTTGAGGAAGATATAAGGAGGTTTATGTGTGAAAGAGCGTATCATATCACGGGGTTTGGATGCACCGGCGAAGTTTGCACCAACTCTCAATGTGAGAAAGGGCAATGCACGGTACCTAAGAGGCTAGCAATGATGGAAGGTTGAGAGTGCGTATAATCCATGGACTCAACATTAGTCATAAAGAACTCACATACTTATTGCAAAAATCTACAAGTCATCAAAAACCAAGCACTACGCGCATGCTCCTAGGGGGATAGATTGGTAGGAAAAGACCATCGCTCGTCCCCGACCGCCACTCATAAGGAAGACAATCAAATAACACCTCATGTTTCAAATTTGTTACATAATGTTTACCATACGCCCATGCTACGGGACTTGCAAACTTCAACACAAGCATTTCTCAAATTCACAACTACTCAACTAGCACAACTTTGATATTATTACCTCCATATCTCAAAACAATCATCAAGCATCAAACTTCTCTTAGAATTCAAAACACTCATAAGAGAAAATTTTACTAATCTTGAATACCTAGCATATTATGATTATTTAAGCAAATTACCATGCTATTTAAGAATCTCAAAATAATCTAAGTGAAGCATGAGAGATCAATAGTTTCTAAAAAAATCCACCACCGTGCTCTAAAAGATATAAGTGAAGTACTAGAGCAAAACTATATAACTCAAATGATATAAGCGAAGCACATAGAATATTCTAACAAATTCCAAATCATGTATGGCTCTCTCAAAAGGTGTGTACAGCAAGGATGATTGTGGTAAACTAAAAATCAAAGACCCAAATCATACAAGACACTCCAAGCAAAACACATATCATGTGGTGAATAAAAATATATCTCCAAGTAAAGTTACCGATAGAAGTAGACGAAAAGAGGGGATGCCTTCCGGGGCATCCCCAAGCTTTGGCTTTTAGGTATCCTTAGATTATCTTGGGGGTGCCATGGGCATCCCCAAGCTTAGGCTCTTGCCACTCCTTGTTCCATAATCCATCAAATCTTTACCCAAAACTTGAAAACTTCACAACACAAAACTTAAAGTAGAAAATCTCGTGAGCTCCGTTAGTGAAAGAAAACAAAAGACCACTTCAAGGTACTGTAATCAACTCATACTTTATTTATATTGGTGTTAAACTACTTTATTCAAACTTCTCTATGGTTTATAAACTATTTTACTAGCCATAGATTCATCAAAATAAGCAAACAACACACGAAAAACAGAATCTTACAAAAACAGAACAGTCTGTAGTAATCTGTAGCTAGCGCAAGATCTGGAACCCCAAAAATTCTAAAATAAATTTCTGGACGTGAGGAATTTATCTATTAATCATATGAAAAAATAATTAACTAAATAGTACTTTCCAAATAAAAATGGCAGCAGTTTTCGTGAGCGCTAAAGTTTCTGTTTTTTACAGCAAGATATCAAGACTTTCCCCAAGTCTTCCCAACGGTTCTACTTGGCACAAACACTAATTAAACACAAAAAACACAACATAAACAGAGGCTAGATAAATTATTTATTACTAAACAGGAGCAAAAATCAAGGAATAAAAATAAAATTGGGTTGCCTCCCAACAAGCGCTATCGTTTAACGCCCCTAGCTAGGCATAAAAAGCAAGGATAGATCTAGGTATTGCCATCTTTGGTAGGCAATCCATAAGTGGCTCTCACAATAGATTCATAAGGTAATTTAATTTTGTTTCTAGGAAAGTGTTCCATGCCTTTCCTTAACGGAAATTGGAATCTAATATTTCCTTCCTTCATATCAATATTGCACCAATCGTTCTAAGGAAAGGTCTACCGAGAATAATAGGACATGAAGGATTGCAATCTATGTCAAGAACAATAAAATCTACGGGTACATAATTCCTATTTGCAACAATAAGAACATAATTAATTATTCCCATAGGTTTCTTAATAGTGGAATCCGCAAGGTGCAAGTTTAGAGAGCAATCATCAAAATCACGGAAACCTAACAAATCACACAAAGTCTTTGGAATCGTGGAAACACTAGCACCCAAATCACATAAAGCATAGACTTCATGTTCTTTAATCTTAATTTTTATAGTTGGTTCTCACTCATCATAAAGTTTTCTAGGGATAGAAACTCCCAACTCAAGTTTTTCTTCATAAGATTGCATCAAGGCATCGACGAAATGTTTAGTGAACGCTTTATTTTGACTATAAGCATGAGGAGAATTTAGCACAGATTGCAACAAGGAAATACAATCAATCAAAGAGCAATTTTCATAATTAAATTCCTTGAAATCCAAAATAGTGGGTTTAGCAACATCTAGGGTTTTAATTTCTTCGATCCCACTTTCATCAATTTTAGCATCAAGATCTAAAAACTCCAAATTCTTGGAACGCCTTCTAGGTAAAGGTGGATCATATTCAGTCCCATCATTATTAAGATTCATATTGCAAAACAAAGATTTAATAGGGGACACATCAATAACTTTTAGATCTTCATCTTTATTTTCATAGAAATCCGGTTTAGCGGCCATCCTATTAACTAAGGTGGCTTGCTTATCCGAAATTTCAGCGGCCAATTTCTCAAGACAGGCAATTTGGGATCTTAAACCATCAAATTCTTTAGACATATCATCGAGCTCTTTATTCATAAAACTCATAAAACTTTTTTGTTCCTTAAGCTCGTTTCTAAAGAAACTATTATGCTCGAATTGCAAGACCATAAAACTCCTAACGTTGTTTTCGATTTCTTCTAACCTTTTAAGGTGAAGATCACCAAATCGGGGAAGAGCCATCGAGACAAGCAAGCAATCTAGCACACAAGCAAACAAAAAGCAAGCGGGCAAAAAGAGGCAAACGGAAAAAGAGAGGGAGGATAGAGAGAGAGGGCGAATAAAACGACAAGGGTGAAGTGGGGGAGAGGAAAATGAGAGGCAAATGGCAAATAATGTAATGCGGGAGATAAGGATTGTGATGGGTACTTGGTATAGTGACTTTTGCGTAGACTCCCTGGCAACGGCGCTAGAAATCCTTCTTGCTACCTCTTGAGCATTGCGTTGGTTTTCCCTTGAAGAGGAAAGGGTGATGCAGCAAAGTAGCGTAAGTATTTCCCTCAGTTTTGAGAACCAAGGTATCAATCCAGTAGGAGGCTACGCGCGAGTCCCTCGCACCTGCACAAAACAAATAAATCCTCGCAACCAACGTGATAAGGGGTTGTCAATCCCTACACGGCCACTTACGAGAGTGAGATCTGATAGATATGATAAGATAATATTTTTGGTATTTTTATGATAAAGATGCAAAGTAAAATAAAAGCAAAGGAAATTACTAAGTATTGGAAGATTAATATGATGAAGATAGACCCGGGTGCCATAGGTTTCACTAGTGGCTTCTCTCAAGAGCATAGGTATTTTACGGTGGGTGAACGAATTACTGTTGAGCAATTGACAGAATTGAGCATAGTTATGAGAATATCTAGGTATGATCATGTATATAGGCATCACGTCCGAGACAAGTAGACTGAGTCCTGCCTGCATCTACTACTATTACTCCACTCATCGACCGCTATCCAGCATGCATCTAGAGTATTAAGTTCATGAAAACAGAGTAACGCCTTAAGCAAGATGACATGATGTAGAGGGATAAATTCATGCAATATGATAAAAAAATCATCTTGTTATCCTCGATGGCAACAATACAATACGTGCCTTGCTGCCCTTACTGTCAGTGGGAAAGGACACCGCAAGATTGAACCCAAAGCTAAGCACTTCTCCCATTGCAAGAAAGATCAATCTAGTAGGCCAAACCAAACTGATAATTCGAAGAGACTTGCAAAGATAACCAATCATACATAAAAGAATTCAGAGAAGATTCAAATATTGTTCATAGATAGACTTGATCATAAACCCACAATTCATCAGTCTCAACAAACACACCGCAAAAAGAATATTACATCGAATAGATCTCCACAAGAGAGGGGGAGAACATTGTATTGAGATCCAAAAAGAGAGAAGAAGCCATCTAGCTAACAACTATGGACCCGAAGGTCTGAGGTAAACTACTCACACTTCATCGGAGAGGCTATGGTGATGATGTAGAAGCCCTCCGTGATGGATACCCCCTCTGGCGGAGCTCCGGAACAGGCCCCAAGATGGGATCTCGTGGATATAGAAAGTTACGACGGTGGAATTAGGGTTTTGGCTCCGTATCTAATTGTTTGGGGGTACGCAGGTATATATAGGAGGAAGGAGTACGTCGGTGGAGCAACTGGGGGCCCACGAGGGTGGAGGGCGCGCCTAGGGGGGGTGGGTGGTAGGCGCGCCCCCTACCTCGTGGCCTCCTCCTTTGTTTCTTGACGTAGGGTCCAAGTCTCCTGGATCATATTCGGTGAGAAAATCACGTTCCTGAAGGTTTCATTCCGTTTGGACTCCATTTGATATTCCTTTTCTTCGAAACCCTAAAATAGGGGAAAAAACAACAATTCTGGGTTGGGCCTCCAGTTTATAGGTTAGTCCTAAAAATAATATAAAAGTGGGTAATAAAGCCCAATAATGTCCAAAACAGTAGATAATATAGCATGGAGCAATCAAAAATTATAGATTCGTTGGAGACGTATCAATAGCACTTTCCAAATAAAAATGGCAGCAGTTCTCGTGAGCGCTAAAGTTTCTGTTTTTTACAGCAAGCTTAAAAAGACTTTCCCCAAGTCTTCCCAACAATTCTACTTGGCACAAACACTAATTAAACACAAAAAACACAACCAAAACAGTGGCTAGATAAATTATTTATTACTAAACAGGAGCAAAAAGCAAGGAATAAAAATAAAATTTGGTTTCCTCCCAACAAGCGATATCGTTTAACGCCCCTAGCTAGGCATAAAAAGCAAGGATAGATCTAGGTATAGCCATCTTTGGTAGGCAATCCATAAGTGGCTCTCATAATAGATTCATAAGGTAATTTAATTTTCTTTCTAGGAAAGTGTTCCATGCCTTTCCTTAACGGAAATTGGAATCTAATATTTCCTTCCTTCATATCAATAATTGCACCAATCGTTCTAAGGAAAGGTCTACCGAGAATAATAGGACATGAAGGATTGCATTCTATGTCATGAACAATAAAATCTACGAGCACATAGTTCCTATTTGCAACAATAAGAACATCGTTAATTCTTCCCATAGGTTTCTTAATAGTGGAATCCGCAAGGTGCAAGTTTAAAGAGCAATCATCAAAATCACGGAAACCTAACAAATCACACAAAGTCTTTGGAATCGTGGAAACACTAGCACCCAAATCACATAAAGCATAGAACTCATGTTCTTTAATCTTAATTTTTATAGTTGGTTCTCACTCATCATAAAGTTTTCTAGGGATAGAAACTTCCAACTCAAGTTTTTCTTCATAAGATTGCATCAAGGCATCAACGATATGTTTAGTGAACGCTTTATTTTGACTATAAGCGTGAGGAGAATTTAGCACAGATTGCAACAAGGAAATACAATCAATCAAAGAGCAGCTATCATAATTAAATTCTTTGAAATCCAAAATAGTAGGTTCATTAACATCTAGAGTCTTGATCTCTTCAATCCCACTTTTATCAATTTTAGCATCAAGATCTAAAAACTCCGGATTTTTGGAATGCCTTCTAGGTAAAGGTGGATCATATTCAGTCCCATCATTATCAAGATTCATATTGCAAAACAAAGATTTAATAGGGGACACATCAATAACTTTTAGATCTTCATCTTTATTATCATGGAAACTAGAAGAACACGCTCTTATAAAGGAATTTTTCTTAGCACGCATCCTATAGTTCTTTCTTTGCACTCATCAATGGAAATTCTCATGGATTTGAGAGACTCATTGATATCATGCTTAGGAGGAATAGATCTATGTTTTAAAGAATCAACATCAAGAGAAATTCTATCAATGTTCCTAGCCAAACCATCAACTTTAAGCAATTTCTCTTCAAGCAAAGCATTGAAATTCTTTTGTGAATTCATAAATTCCTTAACACTAGTCTCAAATTCAGAGGGCATCTTATTAAAATTTCCATAAGAACTGTTGTAGGAATTACCATAATTATTAGAGGAATTACTAGGATAAGGCCTAGGATTAAAGTTTCCTCTATACGCATTGTTACCAAAATTATTCCTACCAACAAAATTCACATCCATAGATTCATTATTATTCTCAATCAAAGTAGACAAAGGCATATAATTAGGATTAGAAGAAACACTCTTAGTAGCAAATAATTTCATAAGTTCATGCAACTTTGCACTCAAAACATTAATTTCTTCTATCGCATGCACTTTTTTATTAGTAGATCTTTCAGTGTGCCATTGAGAATAATTAACCATAATATTATCTAGGAGTTTAGTAGCTTCTCCTAAAGTGATTTCCATAAAAGTGCCTCCCATGGCCGAATCTAAAAGATTTCTAGAAGCAAAATTCAATCCGGCATAAAAATTTTGTATAATCATCCACAAATTCAAACCATGTGTTGGGCAATTACGTATCATTAATTTCATCCTCTCCCAAGCTTGTGCAACATGTTCGTGATCAAGTTGCTTAAAATTCATAATATCGTTTCTAAGAGAGATGATCTTAGCGGGAGGAAAATACTTAGAGATAAAAGCATCTTTGCACTTATTCCAAGAATCAGTACTATTTTTAGGCAAAGACGAAAACCAAGCTTTAACACGATCTCTAAGAGAAAAAGGAAATAGATTCAATTTAACAATATCATTGTCCACATATTTCTTCTTTTGCATATCACACAAATCAATGAAGCTATTTAGATGGGTAGCGGCATCTTCACTAGGAAGGCCGGAAAACAGATCTTTCATTACAAGATTCAGTAAGGCAACATTAATTTCACAAGATTCAGCATCGGTAAGAGGAGCAATCGGAGTGCTAATAAAATCATTCTTGTTGGTATTGGTAAAGTCACACAATTTAGTGTTATCTTGAGCCATCGTGACAAGCAAGCAATCCAACACACAAGCAAACAAGAAACGGGCAAAAAGAGGCGAATAGAGAAAGAGAGGGAGGATAGAGAGAGAGGGCGAATAAAACGACAAGGGTGAAGTGGGGGAGAGGAAAACGAGAGGTAAATGGCAAATAATGTAATGCGGGAGATAAGGGTTTGTGATGGGTACTTGGTATGTTGACTTTTGCGTAGACCTCCCCGGCAACGGTGCCAGAAATCCTTCTTGCAACCTCTTGAGCACTTGCGTTGGTTTTCCCTTGAAGAGGAAAGGGTGATGCAGCAGAGTAGCGTAAGTAGTTCCCTCGGTTTTTGAGAACCAAGGTATCAATCCAGTAGGAGGCTACGCGCGAGTCCCTCGCACCTACACAAAACAAATAAATCCTCGCAACCAACGCGATAAGGGTTTGTCAATCCCTACACGGTCACTTACGAGAGTGAGATTTGATAGATATGATAAGATAATATTTTTGGTATTTTTATGATAAAGATGCAAAGTAAAATAAAAGGCAATGAAAATAACTAAGTATTGGAAGATTAACATGATGGAAGATAGACCCGGGGGCCATAGGTTTCACTAGTGGCTTCTCTCGAGAGCATAAGTATTTTAATGTGGGTGAACAAATTACCATTGAGCAATTGACAGAATTGAGCATAGTTATGAGAATATCTAGGTATGATCATGTATATAGGCATCACGTCCAAGACAAGTAGACCGACTCCTGCCTGCATCTACTACTATTACTCCACACGTCGACCGCTATCCAGCATGCATCTAGAGTATTAAGTTCATAGGAACATAGTAACGCTTTAAGCAAGATGACATGATGTAGAGGGATAAATTCATGCAATATGATAAAAAAACATCTTGTTATCCTCGATGGCAACAATACAATATGTGCCTTGCTGCCCCTACTGTCACTGGGAAAGGACACCACAATATTGAACCCAAAGCTAAGCACTTCTTCCATTGCAAGAAAGATCAATCTAGTAGGCCAAACCAAACTGATAATTCGAAGAGACCTACAAAGATAACCAATCATACATAAAAGAATTAAGAGAAGATTCAAATATTGTTCAGAGATAAACTTGATCATAAACCCACAATTCATCGGTCTCAACAAACACATCGCAAAAGAAGATTACATCAAATAGATCTCCATGAGAGAGGGGGAGAACTTTGTATTGAGATCCAAAAAGAGAGAAGAAGCCATCTAGATAATAACTATGGACCCGAAGGTCTGAGTAAAACTACTCACACTTCATCAGAGAGGCTATGGTGTTGATGTAGAAGCCCTCTGTGATCGATGCCCCCTCCGGCGGAGCTCCGAAACAGCCCCCAAGATGGAATCTCGTGGATACAGAAAGTTACGGCGGTGGAATTAGGTTTTTGGCTCCGTATCTGGTCGTTTGGGGGTACGTATGTATATATAGGAGGAAGGAGTACGTTGGTGGACCAACAGGGGGCCCACGAGGGTGGAGGGCGCGCCTGGGGGGGGGGGTAGGCGCGCCCCCTACCTCGTGGCTTCCCTGTTGGTTGCTTGACGTAGGGTCCAAGTCTCCTGGATCTTGTTCGTTCCAAAAATCATGTTCCCGAAGGTTTTATTCCGTTTGGACTCCGTTTGATATTCCTTTTCTTCGAAACCCTAAAACAGGCAAAAAAACAGCAATTCTAGGCTGGGCCTCCGGTTAGTAGGTTAGTCCCAAAAATTATATAAAAGTGTATAATAAAGCCCAATAATGTCCAAACAGAATATAATATAGCATGGAACAATCAAAAATTATAGATACATTGGAGACGTATCAATCTCTTAGCCATGTGCGGTGCCCCCCTCCACCATAATCCACCTCGATCATATCATAGCGGTGCTTAGGCGAAGCCCTGCGTCAGTAGCATCATCATCACCTTCACCACGCCGTCGTGCTGACGAAACTCTCCTGTGAAGCTTTGCTGGATCGGAGCTCGCGGGATGTCATCGAGTTGAACGTGTGCATAACTCGGAGGTCCCGTGCGTTCGGTACTTGGATCGGTCGGATCATGAAGACATACGACTACATCAACCGTGTTGTGCTAACGCTTCCGCATTTGGTCTACGAGGGTACGTGGACACACTCTTCCCTCTCGTTGCTATGCATCACCATGATCCTGTGTGTGCGTAGGGAAATTTTTGAAATTACTACGTTCCCCAACAGTGGCATCCGAGCCAGGTTATTGCGTAGATGTTATATGCACGAGTAGAACACAAGTGAGTTGTGTGCGATACAAGTCATACTGCTTACCAGCATGTCATACTTTGGTTCGGCGGTATTGTTGGATGAAGCGGCCCGGACCGACATTACGCGTACGCTTACGCGAGACTGGTTCTAGCGACGTGCTTTGCACACATGTGGCCGGTGGGTGTCCGTTTCTCCAACTTTGGTTGAACCAAGTGTGGCTACACCCGGTCCTTGCGGAGGTTAAAACCGCACTAAGTTGACGAACTATCGTTGTGGTTTTGATGCGTAGGTAAGAACAGTTCTTGCTCGGCCCGTAACAGCCACGTAAAACTTGCAACAACAAAGTAGAGGATGTCTAACTTGTTTTTGCAGGGCATTTTGTGATGTGATATGGTCAAGACATGATGCTATACTTATTGTATGAGATGATCATGTTTTGTAACGGAGTTATCGGCAACTGGCAGGAGCCATATTGTTGTCACTTTATTGTATGCAATGCAATCGCCTTGTAACTGCTTTACTTTATCACTAAGCGGTAGCGATAGTTGTAGAAGCAATATTTGGCGAGACAACAACGATGCTACGATGGAGATCAAGGTGTCGCGCCGGTGACGATGGTGATCATGACGGTGCTTCGGAGATGGAGATCAAAGGCACAAGATGATGATGATGGCCATATCATATCACTTATATTGATTGCATGTGATGTTTATCCTTTATGCATCTCATTATGCTTTGTTTGACAGTAGCATTATAAGATGATCTCTCACAAAATTTCAAGGTAAAAGTGTTCTCCCTGAGTATGCACCGTTGCCAAAGTTCGTTGTGCCGAGACACCACGTGATGATCGGGTGTGATAAGCTCAATGTTCATCTACAACGGGTGTAAGACAGTTTTACACACGTAGAATACTCGAGTTAAACTTGACGAGCCTAGCATATGCAGATATGGCCTCGGAACACTGAGACCAAAAGGTCGAGCGTGAATCATATAGTAGATATGATCAACATAGTGATGTTCACCATTGAAAACTACTCCATTTCACGTGATGATCGGTTATGGTTTAGTTGATATGGATCACGTGATCACTTAGATGATTAGAGGGATGTCTATCTAAGTGGGAGTTCTTAAGTAATATGATTAATTGAACTTAAATTTATCATGAACTTAGTACCTGATAGTATTTTGCTTGTCTATGTTATTGTAGATAGATGGCCCGTGTTGTTGTTCCGTTGAATTTTAATGTGTTCCTTGAGAAAGCAAAGTTGAAAGATGATGGTAGCAATTACATGGACTGGGTCCGTAACTTGAGGATTATCCTCATTGCTGCACAGAAGAATTATGTCCTGGAAGCACCGCTGGGTGCCAGGCCTGCTGCAGATGCTGCTGATGATGTTAAGAACGTCTGGCAGAGTAAAGCTAATGACTACTCGATAGTTTAGTGTGCCATGCTTTACGGCTTAGAACCGGGACTTCAACGATGTTTTAAACGTCATGGAGCATATGAGATGTTCCGGGAGTTGAAGTTAATATTTCAAGCAAATGCCCGGATTGCGAGATATGAAGTCTCCAATAAGTTATATAGCTGCAAGATGGAGGAGAATAGTTCTGTCAGTGAACATATACTCAAATTGTCTGGGTATCATAACCACTTGACTCAACTGGGAGTTAATCTTCCTATTGATTGTGTCATTGACAGAGTTCTTCAATCACTGCCACCAAGCTACAAGAGCTTCGTGATGAACTATAATATGCAAGGGATGAATAAGACAATTCCCGAGGTCTTCGTAATGCTAAAGGCAGCGAAGGTAGAAATCAAGAAGGAGCATCAAGTGTTGATGGTCAACAAGACACCAGTTTCAAGAAAAAGGGTAAAGGGAAGAAGAAGGGGAACTTCAAGAAGAACAGCAAACAAGTTGCTGCTTAGGAGAAGAAACCCAAGTCTGGACCTAAGCCTGAGACTGAGTGCTTCTACTGCAAACATACTGGTCACTAGAAGCGGAACTGCCCCAAGTATTTGGCGGATAAGAAGGATGGCAAGGTGAACAAAGGTATATGTGATATACATGTTATTGATGTGTACCTTACCAGAGCTCGCAGTAGCACCTGGGTATTTGATACTGGTTCTGTTGCTAATATTTGCAACTCGAAACAAGGACTACGGATTAAGCGAAGACTGGCTAAGGATGAGGTGACGATGCGTGTGGGAAATGGTTCTAAAGTCAATGTGATCGCCGTCGGCACGCTACCTCTACATCTACCTTCGGGATTAGTTTTACACCTGAATAATTGTTATTTAGTGCCAGCGTTAAGCATGCACATTATATCTGGATCTTGTTTGATGCGAGATGGTTATTCATTTAAATCTGAGAATAATGGTTGTTCTATTTATATGAGTAACATATTTTATGGTCATGCACCCTTGAAGAGTGGTCTATTTGTGTTAAACCTCGATAGTAGTGACACACATATTCATAATGTTGAAGCCAAAAGATGCAGAGTTGATAATGATAGTGCAACTTATTTCTGGCATTGCCGTTTAGGTCATATTGGTGCAAAGCGCATGAAGAAACTCCATACTGATGGACTTCTAGAATCACTTGGTACTTGCGAACCATGCCTCATGGGCAAGATGACTAAAACGCCGTTCTCCGGAACAATGGAGCGAGCAATAGACTTGTTGGAAATCATACATACTGATGTATGTGGTCCGATGAATATTGAGGCTCGCGGCGGGTATCGTTATTTTCTCACCTTCACAGATGATTTAAGCAGATATGGGTATATCTACTTAATGAAACATAAGTCTAAAACATTTGAAAAGTTCAAAGAATTTCAGAGTGAAGTGGAAAATCATCGTAACAAGAAAATAGAGTTTCTACGATCTGATCATGGAGGAGAATATTTGAGTTACGAGTTTGGTCTACATTTGAAACAATGCAGAATAGTTTCGCAACTCACGCCACCTGGAACACCACAACGTAATGGTGTGTCCGAACGTCATAATCGTACTTTACTAGATATGGTCTATGACGTCTCTTACTAATTTACCGCTATCGTTTTGGGGTTATGCTTTAGAGATGGCTGCATTCACGTTAAATAGGGCACCATCAAAATCCGTTGAGACGACGCCTTATGAACTATGGTTTGGCAAGAAACCAAAGTTGTCGTTTCTTAAAGTTTGGGGCTGCTATGCTTATGTGAAAAAACTTCAACCTGATAAGCTCGAATCCAAATCGGAGAAATGTGTCTTCATAGGATACCCAAAGGAAATTGTTGGGTACACCTTCTATCACAGATCCGAAGGCAATACATTCATTGCTAAGAATGGATCCTTTCTGGAGAAGGAGTTTCTCTCAGAAGAAGTGAGTGGGAGGAAAGTAGAACTTGATGAGGTAATTGTACCTGCTCCCTTATTGGAAAGTAGTTCATCACAGAAACCGGTTCCTGCGACACCTACACCAATTAGTGAGGAAGCCAATGATGATGATCATGAAACTTCAGATCAACCTCGTAGGTCAACTAGAGCAAGATCCGCACCAGAGTGGTACAGTAATCCTGTTCTGGAGGTCATGTTACTTGACCATGACGAACCTACGAACTATGAGGAAGCGATGATGAGCCCAGATTCCGCAAAATGGCTTGAGGCCATGAAATCTGAGATGGGATACATGTATGAGAACAAAGTATGGACTTTGGTTGACTTGCTCGATGATCGGCAAGCCATCGAGAATAAATGGATCTTCAAGAAGAAGACAGACGCTGATGGTAATGTTACTGTCTACAAAGCTCGACTTGTTGCAAAAGGTTTTCGACAAGTTCAAGGAGTTGACTATGATGAGACCTTCTCACCCGTAGGCGATGCTTAAGTCCGTCCGAATCATGTTAGCTATTACCGCATTTTATGATTATGAAATTTGGCAAATGGATGTAAATACTGCATTCCTGAATGGATTTCTGGAAGAAGAGTTGTATATGATGCAACCTGAAGGTTTTATCGATGCAAAAGGTGCTACCAAAGTGTGCAAGCTCCAGCAATCCATTTATGGACTGGCGCAAGCCTCTCGGAGTTGGAATAAACATTTTGATAGTGTGATCAAAGCATATGGTTTTATACAGACTTTTGGAGAAGCCTGTATTTACAAGAAAGTGAGTGGGAGCTCTATAGCATTTCTAATATTATATGTGGATGACATATTGTTGATTGGAAATGATATAGAATTTCTGGATAGCATAAAAGGATACTTGAATAAGAGTTTTTCAATGAAAGACCTCGGTGAAGCTGCTTACATATTGGGCATCAAGATCTATAGAGTAGATCAAGACGCTTAATTGGACTTTCACAAAGCACATACCTTGACAAAGTTTTGAAGAAGTTCAAAATGGATCAGGCAAAGAAAGGGTTCTTGCCTGTGTTACAAGGTGTGAAGTTGAGTAAGACTCAATGCCCGACCACTGCAAAAGATAGAGAGAAAATGAATGACGTTTCTTATGCTCCAGCCATAGGCTCTATCATGTATGCAATGCTATGTACCAGACCTGATGTGTGCCTTGCTATTAGTTTAGCAGGGAGGTACCAAAATAATCCAGGAGTGGATCACTGGACAGCGGTCAAGAACATCCTGAAGTACCTGAAAAGGACTAAGGATATGTTTCTCATTTATGGAGGTGAAAAAGAGCTCATCGTAAATGGTTACGTTGATGCAAGCTTTGACACTGATCCGTACGATTCTAAATCGCAAACCGGATACGTGTTTATATTGAACGGTGGAGCTGTCAGTTGGAGCAGTTCTAAATAGAACATCGTGGAGGGATCTACATGTGAAGCGGAGTACATTGCTGCTTCGGAAGCAGCAAATGAAGGAGTCTGGATGAAGGAGTTCATATCCGATCTAGTTGTCATACCTAGTGCATCGAGTCCAATGAAAAATCTTTTGTGACAATACTGGTGCAATTGCCTTGGCAAAGGAATCCAGATTTCACAAAAGAGCCAAGAACATCAAGAGACGCCTCAACTCCATCCGGGATGAAGTCCAGGTGGGAGACATAGAGATTTGCAAGATACATATGGATCTGAATGTTGCAGACCCGTTGACTAAGCCTCTTCCACGAGCAAAACATGATCAACACCACAGCTCCATGGGTGTTAGAATCATTACTGTGTAATCTAGATTATTGACTCTAGTGCAAGTGGGAGACTGAAGGAAACATGCCCTAGAGGCAATAATAAAGTTATTATTTATTTCCTTATATCACGATAAATGTTTATTATTCATGCTAGAATTGTATTAACCGGAAACATGATACATGTGCGAATACATAGACAAACAGAGTGTCACTAGTATGCCTCTACTTGACTAGCTCATTGATCAAAGATGGTTATGTTTCCTAGCCATAGACATGAGTTGTCATTTGATTAACGTGATCACATCATTAGGAGAATGATGTGATTGACTTAACCCATTCCGTTAGCTTAGCACTTGATCGTTTAGTATGCTGCTATTGCTTTCTTCGTGACTTATACATGTTCCTATGACTATGAGATTATGCAAATCCCATTTACCGGAGGAACACTTTGTGTGCTACCAAACGTCACAACGTAACTAGGTGATTATAAAGGTACTCTACATGTGTCTCCGAAGGTACTTGTTGAGTTGGTGTATTTCAAGATTAGGATTTGTCACTCCGATTGTCGGAGAGGTATCTCTGGGCCCACTCAGTAATGCACATCACTATAAGCCTTGCAAGCATTGTAACTAATGAGTTACTTGCGGGATGATGTATTACGGAACGAGTAAAGAGACTTGCCGGTAACGAGATTGAACTAGGTATTGAGATACCGACGATCGAATCTCACGCAAGTAACATACCGATGACAAAGGGAACAACGTATGTTGTTATGCAGTTTGACCGATAAAGATCTTCGTAGAATATGTGGGAGCCAATATGAGCATCCAGGTTCCGCTATTGGTTATTGACCGGAGACATGTCTCGGTCATGTCTACATAGTTCTTGAACCCGTTGGGTCCGCACGCTTAAAGTTCGGTGACGATCGGTATTATGAGTTTTTGTGTTTTGATGTACTGAAGGTAGTTCGGAGTCTCGGATATGATCATGGACATGACGAGGAGTCTCTAAATGGTCGAGACGTAAAGATCGATATATTGGATGACTATATTCGGACATCGGAAGTGTTCCGAGTGGTTTCGGAGAAAACCGGAGTGCCGGAGGGTTACCGGAACCCCCCCCCCCCCCGGGAGAAATAATGGGCCTTAGCGGAGAGAGAGAGGGCTGGCCTAGGGCAGGCCGCGCGCCCCTCCCCCTCTGGTCCGAATTGGACTAGGAGAGTGATACTTATGTCACAATACTTATGCCTATTCTCTTTTATATCAATATTTATTGCATTGTGGGCTGTTATTACACATTATGTCACAATACTTATGCCTATTCTCTCTTATTTTACAAGGTTTACATAAAGAGGGAGAATGCCGACAGCTGGGATTCTGGGCTGGAAAAGGAGCAAATATTAGAGACCTATTCTGCACAGCTCCAAAAGTCCTGAAACTTCACGGAAGATGTTTTCCAAATATATAAAAAATACTAAGAGCAAGAACCTCACCAGGGGGGCCACACCCTGCCCACAAGGGTGGGGGGCGCGCCCTACCCCCCTCGGCGCGCCCCCTACCTCGTGGGCCCCCTGGTGTCCCTTCGGTGGCCATCTTCTGCTATATGGAATCTTTCGATGGGAAAAAATCAGAAGCCATCTTCTCGGACGAAACTCCGCCGCCATGAGGCGGAACCTTGGTGGAACCAATCTAGGGCTCTGGCGGAGCTGTTCTGCCGGGGAAACTTCCCTCCCAGAGGGGGAAATCATTGCCATCATCATCACCAACGCTCCTCTCATCGGGAGAGGGCAATCTCCATCAACATCTTCATCAGCACCATCTCATCTCAAAACCCTAGTTCATCTCTTGTATCCAATTCTTGTCTCCAAGTCCGGGATTGGTGCTAGTAGGTTGCTAGTAGTGTTAATTACTCCTTGTAGTTGATGCTAGTTGGTTTAATTGGTGGAAGATCATATGTTCAGATCCTATATGCATATTAATACCCCTCTGATTATGAACATGTTTATGCTTTGTGAGTAGTTACTTTTGTTCCTGAGGACATGGGAGAAGTCTTGCTATTAGTAGTCATGTGAATTTGGTATTCGTTCGATATTTTGATGAGATGTATGTTGTCTCTCCTCTAGTGGTGTTATGTGAACGTCGACTACATGACACTTCACCATTATTTGGGCCTAGAGGAAGGCATTGGGAATTAATAAGTAGATGATGGGTTGCTAGAGTGACATAAGCTTAAACTCTAGTTTATGCGTTGCTTCATAAGGGGCTGATTTGGATCCATATGTTTCATGCTATGGTTAGGTTTACCTTAATACTTTTGTTGTATTTGCGGATGCTTGCAATAGAGGTTAATCATAAGTGGGATGCATGTCCAAGTAAGGACAGCACCCAAGCACCGGTCCACCCACATACCAAATTATCAAAGTACCGAACGCGAATCATATGGATGTGATGAAAACTAGCTTGACGATATTCCCATGTGTCCTCGGGAGCACTTTACATATTATAAGAGTTTGTCCAGGCTTGTCCTTTGCTACAAAAAGGATTGGTCCACCTTGCTGCACCTTATTTACTTTTGTTACTTGTTGCTCGTTACAAATTATCTTATCACAAAACTATCTGTTACCACTTATTTCAGTACTTGCAGAGAATACCTTGCTGGAAACCGCTTATCATTTCCTTCTGCTCCTCGTTGGGTTCGACACTCTTACTTATCGAAAGGACTACGATAGATCCCCTATACTTGTGGGTCATCAAGACTCTTTTCTGGTGCCGTTGCCGGGGCGTGAAGCGCCTTTGGTAGGTGGAATTTGGTAAGGAAAAATTTATATAGTGTGCTGAAATTTACTGTCACTTGTTACCATGGAAGGTAATCCTCTAAGGGGCTTGTTCGGGGTATCTTCACCCCGACCAGTAGAGCAAAGAGTTGCTCCTCAACCTACTGAACCTACTGAAAATGAAAATGAAAATAAAAATGCTTGCTTTGAAGTTCCTTCGGGTATGATAGAAAAACTGCTAGCTAATCCTTTTCTAGGAGATGGAACAAAACATCCCGATGAACATTTGATATATGTGGATCAAGTTTGTAGATTATTTAAGCTTGCAGGTGTACCCGGAGATGTTGTGAAGAAGAAGGTCTTCCCCTTATTTTTCATAAATTTAGCACTAAATATGGACTTGACTCTGAGATAGTAGCTTCTTTCTGTGAATCTTTTGCTGCTTATGTTGATCTCCCCAAGGAGAAGTGGTTTAAATATCATCCTCCCATAGAAGTAAAAGTAGCTGCACCTATTAAAGTTTAAGAAAAGACTATTGATGTCTACTACACAACCTTCTTCTTGTAGACGTTGTTGGGCCTCCAACTGCAGAGGTTTGTAGGACAGTAGCAAATTTCCCTCAAGTGGATGACCTAAGGTTTATCAATCCGTAGGAGGCATAGGATGAAGATGGTCTCTCTCAAGCAACCCTGCAACCAAATAACAAAGAGTCTCTTGTGTCCCCAACACACCCAATACAATGGTAAATTGTATAGGTGCACTAGTTCGGCGAAGAGATGGTGATACAAGTGGTATATGGATAGTAGATAAAGGTTTTTGTAATATGAAATTATAAAAACAGCAAGGTAACTAATGATAAAAGTGAGCACAAACGGTATTGCAATGCTAGGAAACAAGGCCTAGGGTTCATACTTTCGCTAGTGCAAGTCCTCTCAACAACAATAACATAATTGGATCACATAACTATCCCTCAACATGCAACAAAGAGTCACTCCAAAGTCACTAATAGCGGAGAACAAACGAAGAGATTATGGTAGGGTACAAAACCACCTCAAAGTTATTCTTTCCAATCAATCCGTTGGGCTATTCCTATAGGTGTCACAAACAGCCCTAGAGTTCGTACTAGAATAACACCTTAAGACACAAATCAACCAAAACCCTAATGTCACCTAGATACTCCAATGTCACCTCAAGTATCCGTGGGTATGATTATACGATATGCATCACACAATCTCAGATTCATCTATTCAACCAACACAAAGGACCTCAAAGAGTGCCCCAAAGTTCTACCGGAGAATCACGACGAAAACGTGTGCCAACCCCTATGCATAGGTTCATGGGCGGAACCCACAAGTTGATCACCAAAACATACATCAAGTTAATCACGTGATATCCCATTGTCACCATAGATATTCACGGCAAGACATACATCAAGTGTTCTCAAATCTATAAAGACTCAATCCGATAAGATAACTTAAAAGGGGAAACTCAATTCATTACAAGAGAGTAGAGGGGGGAAGAAACATCATAGGATCCAAATATAATAGCAAAGCTCGCGATACATCAAGATCGAATCATCTCAAGAACACGAGAGAGAGAGAGATCAAACACATAGCTACTGGTACATACCCTCAGCCTCGAGGGAGAACTACTCACTCCTCGTCATGGAGAGCACCGGGATGATGAAGATGGCCACCGGAGAAGGATTGCCCCCTCCGGCAGGGTGCCGGAACGGGTCTAGATTGGCTTTCGGTGGCTGCGGAGGCTTCTGGCGGCGGAACTCCCGATCTATTGTGCTCACGGATGTTTTTAGGGTATGGAGATATATAGGCGGAAGAAGTACGTCAGGGGGGCCACGAGGGGCTCACGAGGGTGGAGGGCGCGCCCGGGTGGGTGGGCCGCCCCCTTGCCTCGTGACCTCCTCGCAGATCCCCTGACATGCACTCCAAGTCCTCTGGGCTTCTTTCCTTCCAAAAATGAGTTCCGTGAAGTTTCAGGTCAATTGGACTCTGTTTGGTTTTCCTTTTCTTCGAAACCCTAAACCAGGGTAAAAAACAGAAACTGGCACTGGGCTCTGGGTTAATAGGTTAGTCCCAAAAATGATATAAAAGTGTATAATAAAGCCCATAAACATTCAAAACGGTAAATAATATAGCATGGAGCAATCAAAAATTATAGATACGTTGGAGACGTATCAGCATCCCCAAGCTTAATTCCTGCTCGTCCTCGAGTAGGTAAATGATAAAAATAGAATTTTTGATGCGGAGTGCTACTTGGCATAATTTCAATGTAATTCTTCTTAATTGTGGTATGAATATTCAGATCCAAAAGATTCAAGACAAAAGTTCATATTGACATAAAAATGATAATACTTCAAGCATACTAACTAAGCAATTATGTCTTCTCAAAATAACATGGCCAAAGAAAGTTCATCCCTACAAAATCATATAGTTTAGTCATGCTCCATGTTCGTCACACAAGAATGCTCTCATCATGCACAACCCCGATGACAAGCCGAGCAATTGTTTCATACTTTAGTAATCTCAAACCTATAAACTTTCACGCAATACATGAGCGCGAACCATGGACATAGCACTATGGATGGAATAGAATATAATGAGGGGGTTATGTGGAGAAGACAAAAAGGAAGAAAGTCTCACATCAACAAGGCTAATCAATGGGCTATGGAGATGCCCATCAATTGATGTCAATGCAAGGAGTAGGGATTGCCATGCAACGGATGCACTAGAGCTATAAATGTATGAAAGCTCAACAAAAGAAACTAGTGGGTGTGCATCCAACTTGCTTGCTCAAGACCTAGGGCACTTGAGGAGGCCCATTGTTGGAATATACAAGCCAAGTTCTATAATGAAAAATTCCCACTAGTATATGAAAGTGATAACATGAGAGACTCTCTACTATGAAGATCATGGTGCTACTTTGAAGCACAAGTGTAGTAAAAGGATAGTAACATTGTCCCTTCTCTCTTTTTCTCTCATTTTTTGGGGCCTTTTCCCTTTTTTATGGCCTTTTTTGGGCCTTATCTTTTTATGGCCTTTCTCTTTTTTATTTATTTATTCCTCACTTGGGACAATGCTCTAATAATGATGATCATCACACTTCTATTTATTTACAACTCAATGATTACAACTCGATACTAGAACAAGATATGACTCTATATGAATGCCTCCGGCGGTGTACCGGGATTGCGATGAATCAAGTGTGACATGTATGAATTATGAACGGTGGCTTTGCCACACATACTATGTCAACTACATGATCATGCTAAGCAATATGACAATGATGAATGTGTCATGATGAACGGAATGATGGAAAGTTGCATGGCAATATATCTCGGAATGGCTATGGAAATGCCATAATAGGTAGGTATGGTGGCTGTTTTGAGGAAGATATAAGGAGGTTTATGTGTGAAAGAGTGTATCATATCACGGGGTTTGGATGCACCGGCGAAGTTTGCGCCAACTCTCAATGTGAGAAAGGGCAATGCACGGTACCGAAGAGGCTAGCAATGATGGAAGGGTGAGAGTGCGTATAATCCATGGACTCAGCATTAGTCATAACGAACTCACATACTTATTGCAAAAATCTACAAGTCATCAAAAACCTCGGCACTACGTGCATGCTGCTAGGGGATAGATTGGTAGGAAAAGACCATCGCTCGTCCCCGACCGCCACTCATAAGGAGGACAATCAAATAACACCTCTGTTTCAAATTTGTTACACAACGTTTACCATACGTGCATCCTACAGGACTTGAAAACTTCAGCACAAGCATTTCTCAAATTCACAACTACTCAACTAGCACGACTTTGATATTATTACCTCCATATCTCAAAACAATCATCAAGGATCAAACTTCTCTTAGTATTCAATACTCTATATGAAAGTTTTTACTAATCTTGTATACCTAGCATATTAGGATTTTAAACAAATTACCATGCTATTTAAGACTCTTAAAATAATCTAAGTGAAGCATGAGAGTTCATCTATTTCTTCAAAATAAAACTACCACCATGCTCTAAAAGGTATAAGTGAAGCACTAGAGCAAATGACAAACTACTCCGAAGGATATAAGTGAAGCTCAATGAGTAGTCGAATACTTATGCAACTATGTGAAGACTCTCTAACATTTAATAATTTCAGATCTTGGTGTTTTATTCAAACAGCAAGCAAAGCAAAATAAAATGACATTCTAAGAATAGCAAACATAATGTGAAGAAGTAAAAACTTAGGATCAACCGATACTAACCGATAGTTGTTGAAGAAGAAAGGTGGGATGCCAACCGGGGCATCCCCAAGCTTAGACGCTTGAGACTTCTTGAAATATTATCTTGGGGTGCCTTGGGCATCCCCAATCTTGAGCTTTTGTGTCTCCTTAATTCCTCTCATATCACGGTCTCCCTAAATCTCAAAAGCTTCATCCACACAAAACTCAACAAGGACTCGTGAGATAAGTTAGTATAAACTATTGCAAAAACCTTATCATACTCTACTGTAGCAAATCACTAAAATTATTATTCAACATTGCATACTAAATGCCTCTGCATATTTAATAGTCCTATCCTCAAATAGAATCATTAAAGAAGCAAACTTATGCAAACAATGCAAACATAACAGCAATCTGCCTAAACAGGACAGTCTGTAAAGAATGCAGCAACATTCATACTTCCCTAGCTCCAAAAATTATGAAAGAAAATTCCCGCTGTAAAAAATTTATCATAGCTTAATATGCAAAAGGTTTCAACATTTTATCACATTCTGACTTTTCTAGGGAATTATTGCAACAGCGGTAAACTTTCTGTTTTCAAACAGCAACATGTGGACTTCTAAAATAGGCATAGTAAAGGCTATCAATGCCACTTTTATTGAAATAAAAGATGCAAAACATTGTTATAAATAACATAAAGCAAATCCTAACAAAATAAATTGACGCTCCAAGCAAAACACATATCATGTGGTGAATAAAAATATAGCTCCAAGTAAAGTTACCGATGAACGAAGACGAAAGAGGGGATGCCTTCCGGGGCATCCCCAAGCTTAGGCTCTTGGTTGTCCTTGAATATTACCTTGGGGTGCCTTGGGAATCCCCAATCTTAGGCTCTTGCCACTCCTTATTCCATAGTCCATCGAATCTTTACCCAAAACTTGAAAACTTCACAACACAAAACTTAACAGAAAACTCGTAAGCTCCGTTAGTGAAAGAAAATAAATCACCACTTCAAGGTACTGTAATGAATTCATTATTTATTTATATTGGTGTTAAACCTACTGTATTATAACTTCTCTATGGTTTATAAACTATTTTACTAGCCATAGATTCATCAAAATAAGTAAACAACACATGAAAAACAGAATCTGTGAAAAACAGAACAGTCTGTAGTAATATGAATAAAACGTATACTTCTGGAACTCATAAAATTATCAAATAAATTGCTGGACCTGATTAATTTATATATTAATCATCTGCAAAAAGAATTGACTAAATAGAACTCTCCAAATAAAAATGGCAGCAGTTCTCGTGAGCGCTAAAGTTTCTCTTTTTTACAGCATGATCAACCAGACTTTCCCCAAGTCTTCCCAAATGTTCTACTTGGCACAAACACTAATTAAAAGAATAAAACCACATATAAACAGAGGCTAGATGAATTATTTATTACTAAACAGGAACAAAAAGTAAGGAACAAAAATAAAATTGGGTTGCCTCCCAACAAGCGCTATCGTTTAACGCCCCTAGCTAGGCATGATGATTTTAATGATGCTCACATAAAGGATAAGAATTGTAACATAAAGAGCATCATGAAGAATATGACTAGCACATTTAAGTCTAACCCACTTACTATGCATAGGGATTTTTTGAGCAAACAACTTATTGGAACAACAATCAACTAGCATAGGAAGGCAAAACATGCATAACTTCAAAATTTTAAGCACATAGAGAGGAAACTTGATATTATTGTAATTCCTACAAGCATATGTTCCTCCCTTATAATAATTTTCAGTAGCATCATGAATGAATTCAACAATATAACCAGCACCTAAAGCATTCTTTTCATGATCTACAAGCATAGAAAATTTACTACTCTCCACATAGGCAAAATTCTTCTCAATCGGAATAGTGGGAGCAAACACAACAGAGTAACTATCATGGGATTGAAAATTGAAATCAAGATGACAAGTTTCATTGTTATTATTATTCTTTAAATCATATGTGTCATCACAATAATCATCATAGATAGGAGGCATGCTTTCATCATAATAAATTTGCTCATCAAAACTTGGGGGACAAAAAATATCATCTTCATCAAACATAGCTTCCCCAAGCTTGTGGCTTTGCATATCATTAGCATCATGGATATTAAAAGAATTCATACTAACATCATTGCAATCATGCTCATCATTCAAGTATTTAGTGCCAAACATTTTAATTCATTCTTCTTCTAACACTTTGGCACAATTTTCCTTTCCATCATACTCACAAAAGATATTAAAAAGGTGAAGCGTATGAGGCAAACTAAATTCCATATTTTTTTGTAGTTTTCTTTCATAAACTAAACTAGTGATAAAACAAGAAACTAAAAGACTCAATTTCAAGATCTAAAGATATACCTTCAAGCACTCACCTCCCCGGCAACGGCGCCAGAAAAGAGCTTGATGTCTACTACACAACCTTCTTCTTGTAGACGTTGTTGGGCCTCCAAGTGCAGAGGTTTGTAGGACAGTAGCAAATTTCGCTCAAGTGGATGACCTGAGGTTTATCAATCTGTAGGAGGCATAGGATGAATATGGTCTCTCTCAAGCAACCCTGCAACCAAATAACAAAGAGTATCTTGTGTCCCCAACACACCCAATACAATGGTAAATTGTATAGGTGCACTAGTTCGGCGAAGAGATGGTGATATAAGTGGTATATGGATAGTAGATAAAGGTTTTTGTAATCTAAAATTATAAAAACAGCAAGGTAACTAATGATAAAAGTGAGCACAAACGGTATTGCAATGCTAGGAAACAAGGCCTAGGGTTCATACTTTCACTAGTGCAAGTCCTCTCAACAATAATAACATAACTAGATCACATAACTATCCCTCAACATGCAACAAAGAGTCACTCCAAAGTCAGTAATAGCGGAGAACAAACGAAGAGATTATGGTAAGGTACAAAACCACCTCAAAGTTATTCTTTCCAATCAATCCGTTGGGATATTCCTATAGGTGTCACAAACAGCCGTAGAGTTCGTACTAGAATAACACCTTAAGACACAAATCAACCAAAACCCTAATGTCACCTAGATACTCCAATGTCACCTCAAGTATCCGTGGGTATGATTATACGATATGCATCACACAATCTCATATTCATCTATTCAACCAACACAAAAGACCTCAAAGAGTGCCCAAAGTTCTACCGGAGAATCATGACGAAAACGTGTGCCAACCCCTATGCATAGGTTCATGGCCGGAACCCGCAAGTTGATCACCAAAACATACATAAAGTTAATCACGTGATATCCAATTGTCACCATAGATATCCACGGCAAGACATACATCAAGTGTTCTCAAATCTATAAAGACTCAATCCGATAAGATAACTTAAAAGGGGAAACTCAATTCGTTACAAGAGAGTAGAGGGGGGAAGAAACATCATAGGATCCAAATATAATAGCGAAGCTCGCGATACATCAAGATCGTATCATCTCAAGAACACGAGAAAGAGAGAGAGAGAGAGATCAAACACATAGCTACTGGTACATATCCTCAGCCCCGAGGGAGAACTACTCCCTCCTCGTCATGGAGAGCACCGGGATGATGAAGATGGCCACCGGAGAAGGATTGCCCCCTCTGGCAGGGTGCCGGAATGGGTCTAGATTGGCTTTCGGTGGCTACGGAGGCTTCTGGCGGCAGAAATCCTGATCTATTGTGCTCACGGATGTTTTTAGGGTATATGGAGATATATAGGCGGAAGAAGTACGTTAGGGGGGCACGAGGGGCTCACGAGGGTGGAGGGAGCGCCCAGGGGGTGGGCGCGCCCCCTGCCTCGTGACCTCCTCGCAGATCCCCCGACGTGCACTCCAAGTCTTCTGGGCTTCTTTCCTTCCAAAAATGAGTTCCGTGAAGTTTCAGGTCAATTGGACTCTGTTTGGTTTTCCTTTTCTTTGAAACCCTAAAACAGGGTAAAAAACAGAAACTGGCACTCGGCTCTGGGATAATAGGTTAGTCCCAAAAATGATATAAAAGTGTATAATAAATCCCATAAACATTCAAAACAGTAAATAATATAGCATGGAGCAATCAAAAATTATAGATACGTTGGAGACGTATCAACTATCACTTATAATGATCCTATTGTTCCTACTTCTTATGTTGAGAAACCACCTTTCCCTGTTAGGATAAGGGATCATGCTAAAGCTTCAACTGTGGTTCGTAAAAGCAATATTAAAACATATACACCTCCTGAGCAAGTTAAAGTTGAACCTAATATTGCTATTGTTAAAGATCTCTTGTCTAATAATATAGATGAGCATGTTATTTATTTCTGTAATGAAACTGCTAGAATTGCTAAACCCCGTGATAAAGATAAACCTAGACCTGTGGTAGGCATGCCGGTTATTTCTATTAAAATAGGAGATCATTGTTATCATGACTTATGTGATATGGGTGCTAGTGCTAGTGCAATACCTTATTCCTTATACAAAGAAGTTATGCATGATATTGCACCTGCTGAGATGGAAGATATTGATGTCACAATTAAACTTGCCAATAGAGATACTATTTCACCAATGGGAATTGTTAGAGATGTTGAAATCTTGTGTGGGAAAACTAAATATCATGCTGATTTTCTTGTTCTTGGTTCCCCACAAGATAGCTTTTGTCCCATTATATTTGGTAGACCCTTCTTAAATACTGTTAATGCTACCATAGATTGCAAAAGGGATGTTGTTACTATCGGTTTAGATGATATGACTCGTGAATTTAATTTTTCTAAATTTAGTAGACAACACCGTGAAGAAGAATTACCTAGTAAGGATGAAATTATTGGTCTTGATTCTATTGCCATACCTCCTAGAGATCCTTTAGAACAATACTTGCTAAACCATGAAAATGATATGTTTATGAATGAAAGAAGGGAATTAGATGAAGTATTCTTTAAACAAGAACCTATTCTGAAAAGTAATTTACCTGTTGAAATCCTAGGGGATCCTCCTCCACCCTAGGGTGATCCCCTGTTTGAGCTTAAACCATTACCTGATACTCTTAGATATGCTTATCTTGATGAGAAAAAGATATATCCTGTTATTATTAGTGCTAACCTTTCAGAACATGAAGAAGAGAGATTATTGAAAACTCTGAAGAAGCACCGTGCTTGTTGGGGATATTACTACTGGATGTAAACCGGCCAGGAGTAGCCGGGTTAGCTCCTTGAAGATTAGAAGCCCATGAAGGTACAAGAATAATGATGCTTTACGAGGGCCCAAGGCCCAAAGGCAGGTTAAAGCCTGTAGATGTAAACTGACCTGGTCATGTAACTTGTATTGTAAGATAGGAAGGATAGAGACCGAACCAGACACGTTTATGATCCGGCTTCGGGACTCTGTAACCCGGCGGGCGTCAACCTATGTATATAAAGGGACGACCTGGCTGCGGTTTAGGGACGAACAACAACTCGAGAGCCAGACAAAGCGAATTCGCTCCCTGGCCTTCGAAACCCTAACAATACCAATCACAACTAGACGTAGGCTTTTACCTTCCTTGAAGGGGCCGAACTAGTATAAAACTCCTTGTGTCCCCTTGTCTGGTTTAACCCCTTTAAGCCAACCCGTAGCGATGGCTCCACGACTAAGTCCTTTCACAAGGACATCTCCCGTGACAAACCCACGACAGTTGGCGCCCACCGTGGGGCTATCGCATGATGGTTTTGAGTTCTTGAAGGGCAGCTTTGATGGACTTAGGGGGTACGCTGTGGGCCGGATGACGAAGAGTCGTCGCGGCAAGCTCTACATCGACAATGCAGGATGGGGTCCCGAGACCGATTCAATTGAGTATGGGTACCGGGTCCCCTTCGGTGGGATTCACATCTTCATCAGCAAGATCGGCGAACCGGCCCCTGAGTCGGACATCTGCACCGACATCATCGAAACGGCTCGGCGTGCAAGTTCTTCGTCGGTTCAGCCCATGACAAGGCATGTTTTCATAGGTGTCGTCCATGGGGCGAGATACGAGGACGGGCCAGCGTCCGATGGAGAGACCGTGGTCTGTTCTGACGACGAGTCTTCTGGAGAGACTGAATCGCTTTATTAGTTGCAGGACGGCCGGATTGATGGAGGATTCGAGGGCGACAGTATTCCGGATTCCCCTGATCTGCCAAACCGGGCCGCCATCTTCATGGCCGGCACACAATCAGCGCCTCATTCATCAGCCGCCGCAGCAATACTCTCCGGTTCAACAACGGCCACGCCAGCCGGGGCAGGAAGCTCTGCGCCGCCTCCAGTCCAAGTCCTGTCTGATTTGTTCGACGCTTTGGAAACATTGATGGCCGCAGAGGTGGATGCAGCGTCCAGGGATCAGCACAATGCGGAGATTGCAAAGGTGAAAGATCAGATAGCTTAGGCTAAAGCGGACCTGGCAACGGAGAACGCCAGGATGGCTGCAGCGGGCGGAATTGGACGCACAGGCCTACCGGATTAGGCTGGATCAGAACGCTTCCGAGGAAGTCATGAGAAGAAGGTACCGATCGCGTCTCCCGTCGGTTTATGAGCCGCAAAATCTCTTCAACACACCAAGAGCAGGAGCTGGCAACCAACCCATACTAAACCGGGCAGAGGCACCGGGAACGGGAGCGCCGGTTCAGCCTCGCATGATGGACCCGCCTCGCCAGAACAACGTTGTTCCGCAGTATGTGCCAACACCTCTCGGGCATTATTCCAACTCGTTGGACAATATTGTGGCCGCCGCTTCATGCCTGGCAGCCCTCCCAACCGACGGCAAGTCACCAGTGGCGGTTGAAGCACGTCGGGCCAGAGATCTCCTTCAAACAGCGTTAAATCAACAGCAGGCATATTCACACAGTCGTGAGAGGATTCATTCCACTCCCCATCCAAGCCAAAGCTATAGCAGACACATTGAGGAGGAACCGGCTGTGTCAAGTAGTGCACGTCGCCGAACTTCGCCGCGGGGAAACAACCCGGCAGGGGGAGGTGCTAATGCGCAGGATGTTGTGGACCATGGCCGCGCACATCGGGAGGCCGAGTTAGCTGCTCGACACAGAGCACCACAACATACTCTGGTTCACCCTACCACTTCAGTAGAGCCAGGTGCGGTATTCAGTTCCTTAGGGGTGCCGTGTCTCACCCCCGCTTTGCGTAATGTGAGACTGCCCAAGGACTTCAAGGGACCTCGTAAGGTACCAAATTACACCGCCGATTTACAACCAGAGGCGTGGGTGGAAAGCTATGAGATGGCAATGGAGATGTTAGATGTGGATGAGGTAGTTTGTGCTAAATATTTCACCATGATGTTGGAAGGAACAGCTCGTACCTGGTTGAAGAGCTTACCAACCAACTCTGTCGGATCATGGGCTGAATTGAAGCACCGGTTTATCCAGAACTTCAAAGATACTTGTAAGCAGTCGATGTCAATTGTGGATTTGGCCGCTTGTGTCCAAGAGGAAGGGGAGTCCACGACCCATCGGGTCAAACGGGTCTCGGCAATCTTGCATTCATCAGATCATATCAACGCAGACACCGCAGTGTTAACATTAGAGGGCAATTGTCGTTTCCTACCGCTCAAATAGAAGTTAGGAAGGCTCAAACGTCACTGCAATGATATGTCAACGCTCATGGCCGCTTTGGTTAAATACGCCGATTCAGATAATACCAAGGACCCGGATTCAGAGGAGGACAAACCGGGGAAAGGGAAGAAGAATGGCAATGCCAAGGGTCAGCAGCATAATCCGGCGGGCCATGGGAACAGTGGTAAGCGCAAGGCCGACAGCAGCTTGGACTTTGTTGCTAACACCAATGCTCAGGAGAATGGCCAGCGCCGTAAGGGCAAGCAGCCCCAGAGGGTGGAGGCTCAGGCCCCAATTTGGAGCGCCTGTTAAATCAGCCCTGTCCAAAGCATGGATCAAAGGAGAAGCCAGCATCGCATCTTTGGAAGGACTGTTATATCATGCGGGATTTCAAGAATTCCAATATGTTCCAGTATGATAACGGCCCGCCCGGCGGTTCAGGAGGAGGTTTCCATGGGCCGGGTTATGGAGGTAGTGGTTCCGGTTTAGGGTTTCAAGGCAACCAAACCGGACACATCAATCAAGGGCACCAAGGCAACCAGGGAGGCTACAACCATCAGGGGAATCAGCAGCAACAGCAGCAGCAGTCGGGTTACCAGAGTAATCCCAAGCAGCTAAATAGCGGGCAATTTCATGTCTTCACTACTAGTTTGTGTAAGCGTGATCAGAAGCTTCACAAGAGGGCAGTAAACTCTATTGAACCGGCAGTGCCTCAATATTTACGCTGGTCTGAGCAACCTATTTTGTGGAGTAGAGAGGATCACCCACCCCGGGTTGATAATCCGGGTCACTTGGCCCTGGTGGTAGCCCCTCAAGTTGGAGAATACAAGTTTACTAAAGTGCTCATGGATGGGGGAAGTAGTATCAACATTCTATATTATGATACATTCTGCCGTATGGGGTTGACAGATAAGAATCTTAAACCGTCAAATACGGTCTTTCATGGGGTGGTGCCTGGTAAGTCTGCATATCCTGTTGGCAAGATAGCCTTAGAGGTAGCTTTTGGAGATGATTATGATTCAAGGACAGAAACATTGATGTTTGAGGTAGTAAAGATCAAAAGTCCGTACCACACCTTGTTTGGGCGGCCGACTTATGCTAAATTCATGGCGAGGCCATGTTATGTTTATCTACAGCTTAAAATGCCAGGTCATAAGGGGACTATCACAGTACATGGAAGCATAAAGATTGCTTTGGAGTGTGAGGAAGGTGATGCGGCTTATGCTGAGTCGGTTTGTGCCACGGAAGAGTTGAAATTCTATAAGGAGCAAGTTGATTCGGCAGATATGACCTCTTTGAAAAAGCCGACTACGGAACATGATCCGGCGTTGAAGTTCAAATCGGCTACAGATACTAAAATGATTGATTTTGGTCCTGGTGATTCATCCAAACAGTTCATCATCAGCGCTAACCTGGATCCCAAATAGGAAAGCGCGCTCATCGAGTTCAACCGTGAGAATCGGGACATCTTTGCATGGAAACCTTCTGACATGCCTGGTGTACCGAGGGAACTCGCTGAGCACACACTCAACATTGATCCTAAGTTTAAACCGGTCCGGCAGTTTCTCCGCCGCTTCAACGAAGAAAGGCGTAAGGCTATCGGTGAAGATGTAGCCTGTTTGTTGGCCGCAGGGTTTATTGTAGAGGTCTTTCATCCAGAGTGGTTGGCTAATCCAGTGCTGGTTCTTAAGAAAAACAACACTTGGCGTATGTGTGTGGATTACACAGATTTAAACAAGGCTTGCCCTGCAGACCCCTTTGCTCTTCCTCGCATTGATCAGATAATTGATGCTACGGGAGGTTGTGACCGTTTGTGTTTTCTGGATGCTTATTCTGGTTATCATCAGATCAAAATGGTGGTTAAAGACCAGGAGAAGACAGCTTTCATAACTCCCTTTGGAGCCTTCTGCTATGTCTCCATGCCCTTTGGGCTCAAGAGTGCCCAGACAACTTATCAGCGCTGCGTTCAGAATTGCCTTCATAAGCAAATTGGGCGCAATGTTCATGCATATGTGGATGATATTGTGATAAAATCCAGAAAGGAGGAAACACTGATAGATGATTTGAGAGAAACCTTTGACAACCTCCGGGCTTACAAGATGATGCTCAATCCGGAGAAGTGTGTCTTTGGTGTTCCAGCAGGCAAGCTCTTGGGTTTTCTGGTGTCAAACAGAGGCATTGAGGCTAATCCGAAGAAAATTTCAGCAATTACATCTTTGGCTAAATCGGCGTGTATCAATGACGTTCAACGTCTGGCCGGCCGGATTACAGCTTTGAGTCGGTTTATCAGTCACCTTGGAGAGAAGGCCATCCCTTTGTATCAGATGCTAAAGAAAACAGATAACTTTGTCTGGAGCAAGGCAGCTGATAAAGCGTTCGAGGATCTGAAGAGGCAGTTAGCTGAACCGCCCGTGCTTGCAGCACCGATCGATAAAGAGCCGTTATTGCTATATGTGGATGCTAATGCCCGGGCGGCTAGCGTAGCTATTGTGGTAGAGCGCAAGGAGCTCGACAAGGAATATCCGGTTCAACGGCCGGTTTATTATATCGGTGAAGTGCTCATTGAGTCGAAGCAGAGGTATCCACATTGGCAGAAACTGGTGTATGGAGTGTTTATGGCAAGCAGGAAGCTTAAACACTATTTTCAGGGCCATCCCATCACAGTGGTCAGTTCAGCTCCTCTGGGAGATATCATTCAAAATAGAGAAGCAACTGGCCGGATTGCCAAGTGGGCTATTGAGCTCGGGCCTCATGGGCTCAAATATATACCCCGCACAGCGATCAAATCCCAGGCACTCGTGGACTTCATTAATGATTGGACAGAGTTACAGGCACCTGAAGAGAAACCAGATAATACATATTGGACTATTCATTTTGATGGGTCCAGATAGTTGGAGGGCTCGGGGGCTGGGGTCATACTAACTTCCCCACGAGGTGACAAGTTTTGTTATGTCCTCCGTTTAATGTTCCCTTATACTAACAATGCAGCTGAATATGAGGCCTTGCTCCACGGTCTTCGGATGGCTAAGGAGATGAACTTAAGCCGGGTTAAGTGCTTCGGCGATTCAAATCTGGTGGCTCAACATGTGTCTGACACTTGGGATTCTAAAGACCCACTCATGGCTGCATATCGGCGAGAGGTGGATACGGTGGCTGGTCACTTCAAGGGTTATCAAGTGGACCATATAGATCGGCAAAAGAATGAAGCGGCAGATGCTTTGAGTCGACTTGGTTCTCAGTGTAAACCGGTTCCACCAAATGTTTTTCTTGATGTATTGCATAATCCGTCAGTCAAGGTACCAACAGAAGAATAGTTGGCTATTCCTGATCCGGAGGCTCTCTTAGTGGCAGCTTTGCACGTCATACCGGATTGGACAATCCCATATCTTGCTTACATGAACCGGGGCGAGTTACCAGACGATGAAATGCTGGCTCGACAGATAATCCGGCATTCTAAGTCCATGACTATACTTAATGGGGAATTACATCGCTACAGCGTTTCAGGAGCAATTCAGCGTTGTGTTTCTCCTCAAGAGGGTTGTGAGATTTTACGAGAAATCCACGAAGGGGATTGCGGTCATCACGCTGGTTCAAAGTCTTTGGTTGCTAAAGCTTTTCGCCACGGTTTTTATTGGTTAACAGCACATGCCGATGCGGAGGATTTGGTCAAAAGATGTGATGGCTGTCAAAAATTCGCACGTCGTGCTCACGTTCCGGCTCAGTAGTTGAGGATGATTCCAATAACTTGGCCGTTTGCAACTTGGGGGCTTGATATGGTTGGACCCTTCAAGCGGTCCAAGGAAAAAAAGACCCACTTATTAATGGCAGTTGATAAATTCACAAAGTGGGTGGAAGCAGAGCCAGTCAGCAAGTGTGATGCGGCCACGGCGGTTCAATTCATCAAAAAGGTGATATTCCGGTTTGGTTTTCCACACAGCATTATAACTGATAATGGCACTAACCTGTTAAAAGGGGAGATGGATGAATTTTGCCAACGTGAGCACATCCGGCTCGATCTAGCATCAGTGGCTCACCCCCAGTCTAATGGCCAAGCAGAGAGGGCAAATCAAGAAATTCTACAAGGTATCAAACCCAGGCTTATGGTTCCTTTAAAGCGGACACCGGGTTGTTGGGTTGAGGAGCTACCTTCTGTGTTATGGAGCATCAACACCACACCCAATAGGTCTACGGGTTACACACCTTCATGGTTTATGGAGCGGAGGCAGTTCTTCCTAGTGACATCCGTCATGACTCGCCCCGTGTGGCAGCCTATGTTGAAGCTGATAATGAGAAGGCACCTCAAGATTCTCTGGACCTGTTGGATGAAGAACGTGATCTTGCAGCAGCACGATCGGCGATTTATCAACAAGATCTCCGACGTTATCACAGCCGCCGGGTTAAAACTAGAACCTTTCAAGAAGGCGATTTGGTGCTCCGGCTCATCCAGGATCAAACTGATATGCACAAGTTATCCCCACCTTGGGAAGGACCCTTCGTGGTCAGCAAAAATCTGCACAACGAGTCTTACTACCTCATTGATGTTCGAGAGCACAAAGACTCACGTCAATCGGAGGAGGAGACCAAGCGGCCATGGAACATAGCTCTTCTTCGACCTTACTATACCTGAAGCCATAGGCTCTTCATATGTACATATTTATGACAATGTATATATCATATAATAAATCGGAGCCTCCGTTACAAGCGGGTTATCTGTTCTTTTTACATCCTGTGTGTTCTTATAAGAGTTTACTGACAAAGCGGAATTTTTTATTAATCCGGTATCAGCAGCTGCATGGATATATAGAAAATCACTAGGGGGCTTGGTCATATTTGAACTACAGCTACACCTCTTGATCGGTTTTGAAACAACGAAGGGATATCACTAGGGGGATCGGTTGTTACCACACCATAGCTACACCTCTTGGTAGGCATTTCAGCGGCGAAAGAAAAATATGTGGAGCCAAAGAGAGTGTTGCATAAAGCACAGACTCAAACATGGGCACACACTGAGCACAGCTCACAAAGTTACTTGGGGGCTCTTTTTTGCAAAGCAACAAAGAGTTTGAAAGGACCCTCATAATTGGCTATCAAGCCACGGCTTGGAAGCCTGGTGTATTCACCTAAAACCCCGAGTTAACCTGCCTTCATCAAGTAAGCCACTCCTGTCTAGGTAATCCTGGTATGACCCACCGAACGTTTGACATGTCAATCTTTTATAGACCCTGAACTTGTAACGATGATTGGTTAATTGGAGGCCCATATTAAAAGGCTTTGTTATATGGTTTAACTCAGAGGCCTGGCAGCCCATGAAAAGCCTCGATTTGGAGCCTGGCAGCTCGTAAAAAGCCTTGCATATTTTTCCTTTTTTGAGTTTTATTTGCTGAAATTCATAAGTATCTTTTGATAACCCGGGGTCCTTGACCCGGCTTGCTTTTCAACTACAAGTTGTCGGCACATGATCAGTTATAAACCGGTGTTTATTGACCCGGTCTGGTTTGACTAAATCACCAGTGTTATAAAGAAAACCCGATAGTTATCCCAGTCTGGTTTACTATATAGACCGGCATTATAAAGATGGGGTTATCAATGTTCCGGATTGGTATTAACACCTTTGCCATATACACCGTTGGTCAACCAATGAGGTATGTTATGCATATTACTTTTTATACAAACACTACGATTGTTCATCTATGCATTGTATACTTCTTGGACATCATGACCCGTCTAGCGGTAAACCGCTAGATACTTTAAGTCGTTGTACCCAGGAACACAATTCATCATGGGTTATGCATAAATATATCCCAAAAGGTGGCACAAGTTGTCACGAGGTATTACAAAACATGCTCGATGGCATGGCAAATAACAGAGTTTTGGCTATCCTATTACAAGAAGCTTTCAAAGCGGCTCCAATGGCATAATTGTTTTTCACAATATCGGCACGTAGTGGCTAATAAACCGGCGACCGGTTTAGGACGCTTCGTCTGGACGGATTGATGGTTGAGGGTCAGTTGGTGTGGGCACTTCTTCATTCCTCCCCAGACGCTGGAAATCAACCGTCGACCAATCGATTCCAGTTAAAGCTTAAAATAATGTTTCTTCACGGATAAGATTGGAGGGGTTAATATCAGGAGCATAAGTGTGCTTACGAATTGGAGGCACAAGTTCTTCAACTTCATGGATGTCGGCCGGCTGTCTTTTCCCCTCAGCGTCGTAAAACGGTTGAAAATGGGACAAATCTGTATCATCGGCTAGTTTGCTGGCTGCTGGCCGCATCTGTTTGGTCAGCCGCCGAAGGTCATCATTGTCGAAGTTTGAACCGTCTTCCTTCACACCTGGGTATCCTTTAATGATATCCTCCGCTTCAAGGTCTGGAATCCAGGCTTTGGCTGGAGTAAGTGTGGTTAAAGCTCCTGCTCTGGCAGCTGCCTTCTTCAATTCGGCAATACGAGCTGGTAACATGGCCAGTTTCTCAAGTGTTTCTTTAATCAAAGTTGGGGCCGGTTTGTTGTAAGCTGCCGTACAAATAGCCCGCTGAGACCCAGAGTACAATTGTTCAACCAATGTATATGCCGCTTTGAGCTTCATCTGCATGTCTGTACCAAGATGAGCGATCCGAGTACTTGCCAAAGATTTTTATCAACGTTCTGGTCAGTGATAAGGTTCATTGACTTGCGCAAAACACATAAGCAGATACTTACCAAAGATAGCAGAAGTCATAGCATTGATTTTCCATTTCAAACCAGCTAGTTCATCTACAACTGGATTCAGGGCTGCCTCGGCGTCTTCAGCTCTTTTGGTTAACCCGGATTTTTCGGATTCCCAGTTAGCACGATCTTTGGTGAAAGTTTCCTTCAGCTTTTCCATTATGGCCAGGGCTTGGGTCAGCTCCTCTTTGACTTTTGCAGCTTCGGCTTGTTGTGACTTCACATTCTCTTGCAAGTCAGAGTTTCAGGCATCTTTGCTTCTCAGTTCATCCTGCAACATTGAAGGTATATTAAACAAACATCATATATATGTGCTAAGTACAAAGCGTATAACAAGTTATGCATTTCATACTTGGGGGCTAATGCCTATTTGCTCTAAAGTACTACATTTTATACGAGTATCTAGAACAATGCAAGCATTATCCTTGACACTTGGGGGCTAATGTGCGTTTGTTCTAAAAAGGATGTATGGATTAAAACCCGGATTAACTTGCCAAGTTACATTGGCCTTTGGGGGCTATGCTGCAGAAAGTTATATAATTATTAACAGATGAGTCTTGTCTCTTATTAGAGACCTGCCATTGTGAAGATCAATGATGAGAAACTTAAAGTGTTACAGAGACCCGATTTATGATTAATATCATAAAACGGCCCTTGGGGGCTACTTGGGATAGTGTTTCAGCTATAAATCAATAAACAAAGGGAGAGGAATTTACCTCATATCGCTCTTTCATCAAGTTCACCAAACCGGCCTCATAGTCCCGGTTTGAGTGCAGACGGTTCAAGAAGCCAGAGTGAAGCTCTTCAGCATTAAGATGAGCATAGCGTGTTAAATCGCTGCTCCATTTGCCTTTTTCCCTAGCAGCTTGCTCTTCTTTGGCACTATGTTGAGCCAAAATGATAGGATGGCCAGGAGAGCTGTGGCCCGTTCCAGTAATAATAACATCGCCTCCTTGGCCTTCAGTGTGTTTGGCTGGTGACAATGGAGTTTCAGTATTTCTCATCGGACTAGCCCGGTTTGGCTCTGCCGGTTTAGTGTCAGGTGCGGCAGGTTCAGCGTCTGCTGGTTCATTGGTGTTTTGGCCTTGAAGGGGCGGTTCATCAGAAGCGGCTTCAGGATGAGGGCCCTCCGGTTCATAAGTTTGTTCCGGTTCACCTCTGGGTTCTTCTTCAAAAGTGGTCGGGTCTTCGGGCGGATTCGTGACCCGAGCTTTCTTGCTGGGTCTGGCTTTGGCCCTGCAAACAAAATATAAAGGATTAACATCTTATTCAAGTTCTATGATGCATTGAAGGAAAAGGTTTTACAACTTACCCGGCCACAGTTTTCAGAGCAGGGAGCTGAGTTGCTGTCGACTCGCCAGATGATGAGGGAGGTGTCACCTGATAATTTGAATCGGACGGATTAAGAGGTTGTCTGAAATAACCTGCCTTTGGGTAAGAATGGTCAGGAGTAGGAGAGACCTCAGACCGGCGCTTCCGAACCGGGGTATCAGGTAAACCGGCTGAAGTGACCTGTTGGCCACTGTGCCGGGTTGTCCGACGAGCTTCATGCCGCTGAGTCTTCAAAATAAATGTTGGATCCAAGTGAGCAAGAGGATGAGAAAATCTTACGTTCCAGACTGCTTGGCGGGTTTTTTGTGTTGGCATAGAGTCTGAACCGGAGGAAGGGGTAATTACCTCTACATCATCAGCTTGACTGCCGTCTGCGTCCTCCTGAGGAAGATCATTGTTAATGAGATGCATGAAAAGAGAGCCAAGTGAGTCAAGTTCTACCTCAACTTCCGGATCATCAGTCTCATCATCAAGCTCCATGTTGATCCGGTCAACCGTTTTCCGTTTTGACGTCCGCTTGACGGCTTTGGTTTTGGGGCGAGATGGTTTGACCGCTTTATCCTCAGTTGGCTTTACCGCTTTTTCTGTGGTTTTTCGTTTCCAGAAGGGGTCATCACCCTATACATACATACACAGAAGAAGGATTACAGGTTGCACAAAGTAAAAATATTAAAAATGAAAAGGAAATATAATACTTACAGCAGGCGGTTTGTTCTTGGTAAAGAAGGGATTGAAACCGGTTTGACTACAGACCAGTTCCGATTCATTCAGAATCTTTTTTACACCTTCAGTGACTTCTTCATCAGATAGTTGAAGGTTGCAATGGTGTTGAGGGTCTTCAACCTCACCGGTGTACTCACACATTAAACCGGGACGCCGGCTTAGAGGCAAGATGCTCCAAGATATCCAAACAACGCATGAAATCCACACCTATTAAACCATTGGCCATAAAGGCCCGGAGTTTGGCGAGTTGAGGGGCATATTTCGCCCTTCCTGTGGAGCTTAAGCGTTGTGGCATCAGATGAGTGTTGGAAAGCCGGTGATCACGAAAGCCTGGAAGGGGATTTACATCTTCACGCGAAGTGTCTCTGCAATAAAACCAAGTTTGGTTCCATTCCTTTGGGTGGCTGTGCAGTTTGGCATGAGGAAACTCAACTTCATTCCGCTTTTGAATCGAGACACCACCAAGTTCAGTGTTGGGGCCATTTACAAATTCTGTGCGCCGGTTTAAGTGAAAGAAGTCCTGGAACAGTTCTGCAGTTGGTTCTTCCTGTAAGTACACTTCACAGAAGACCTGGAAGTTACATAGGTTGGATACTGAATTGGGCCCAATGTCTTGAGGATGAAGCTGGAAGTTGGCAAGCACATCCCAGTAAAACTTTGACCCTGGCGGATTGAAGCCACGGCTTATGTGATCAACAAAGACCACCACCTCACCCTGCCTTGGGGTCGGAGGATTTTCTGTTCCTGGAACTCACCACTTAATTTCAGTCTTCTTAGGCAAAGAGCCAATGCTGACCATATTGTTCAACTGATCCTCGGTGACCCGGGAATGAGCCCAGTTGCAAGCGGTGAATTGTTTGGCCATTGCCAAACAAACAAGCTGAAAACGAAAGGCCGGTTTATAAATCACTCATGATGATATACAAGATACAATGGAGTAAGAGATATACTAATATGTGAAATGGCATAAACCGGAGATCAATGCAATAATGGATAAAAGGTAATACCAGGACAGGGGTATTCAGACATTATTAAACCGGAGTATAACTATGAAGGTAAAGGCTCCTCCGGTTTATCAAAGGATTAATGGTATGTGATAACTTGTTTTCTACAAAGGTAAACCGATTGCGGAAGGTACAGATCTAAGGCAAGTAAGGAAAAACAGGTTTCACAAGATTACTTGAAAATTTTAGATCTACCGTAAGACAGGAAAAACAAAAAGATTTAGACCTAAAAAAGGTTGGTCCCGAAGTGGTCCGCAAAGGTCCAGATCAGTTTTATGCGTATAAGGGTTTGTGGTGGTAGAAGAAGATAAGCCATTACATGGGACACATCAAGCTTGAAGTTTTTATCCATGGAAAGGGGAAATAGGGAAGAACAGTGCCAGAGCCTTGATGAACTTCGATGAACAAGGAAACCCTAGGCAGATCTACAAAGGAGAAAGGAAAGGACTTACAGCGGCTGTTGAAGCAGCGGAGGTACGCGGCGGTTCTATGGTTCAGTCAGGTTGATGCAGCGGCCGACGATGAGGCAGAGGCGAAGCTCGATGACGGTGGCGGCGTTCGGGTGTAGAGGCGTCGCGAGGAGGAAGAAGAAGAGAAGGAGACGAGGGGAAAAATGAGAAGGACCTGTGTCCCTATTTATAAGGCGAAGCAATAAAGCGACAAGTGCGGGAATCGAGGAGCTCAAAAATGGATAGTTAATAATGATGTCGCCTCGATGACTGGATATGCATTATTGAAGGTAATCCTCAGCTTCAACAGATAGATGACGTCAGGACGGTTTATCATGATCCTGGAGTATGACGTCACGACGGTTTACAAGATCAAGGTGAAGATGCAAGGGAGGAGTTTTTTCTAAGTGTTGAAGATTGACATGAACAAGTTCAAACCAATCTGGGGCCTAATGTTTGGGATATTACTACTGGATGTAAACCGGCCAGGAGTAGCCGGGTTAACTCCTTGAAGATTAAAAGCCCATGAAGGTACAAGAATAATGACGCTTTACGAGGGCCCAAGGCCCAAAGGCGGGTTAAAGCCTGTAGATGTAAACCGACCTGGTCATGTAACTTGTATTGTAAGATAGGAAGGATAGAGACCGAACCGGACACGTTTATGATCCGGCTTCGGGACTCTGTAACCCGGCGGGCGTCAACCTATGTATATAAGGGACGACCCGGCAGCGGTTTAGGGACGAACACCAACTCGAGAGCCAGACAAAGCGAATTCGTTCCCTGGCCTTCGAAACCTAACAATACCAATCACAACTAGACATAGGCTTTTACCTTCCTTAAAGGGGCCGAACTAGTATAAAACTCCTCGTGTCCCCTTGTCCGGTTTAACCCCTTTAAGCCAACCCGTAGCGATGGCTCCACGACTAAGTCCTTTGACAAGGACATCTGCCGTGACAAACCCACGACAGTGCTGCTATTGGGTATACTCTTGATGATCTTAAGGGCATTAGTCCCACTCTATGTCAACATAAAATTAATTTGGAAGAAGATGCTAAACCAGTTTGTGATCATCAACGCCGGCTGAATCCTAAAATGAAAGAAGTGGTAAGAAAGGAGATACTAAAGCTCCTTGAGGCGGGTATAATTTATCCCGTTGCTGATAGTCCGTGGGTAAGCCCTATTCATTGTGTCCCTAAGAAAGAAGGTATTACTGTTGTTCCTAATGATAAAGATGAATTGATCCATCAAAGAATTATTATAGGTTATAGGATGGTAATTGATTTCCGCAAATTAAATAAGGCTACTAAAAAAGATCATTACCCCTTACCTTTTATCGATCAAATGCTAGAAAGATTATCTAAACATACACATTTTTGCTTTCTAGATGGTTATTCTGGTTTCTCTCAAATACCTGTGTCAGCTAAAGATCAATCAAAGACTACTTTTACATGCCCTTTTGGTACTTCTGCTTATAGACGTAAGCCTTTTGGTTTAGGTAATGCACCTGCTACCTTTCAAAGATGCATGATGGCTATATTCTCTGACTTTTGTGAAAAGATTTATGAGGTTTTCATGGATGACTTTTCCGTCTATGGATCTTCTTTTGATGATTGCTTGAGCAACCTTGATCGAGTTTCGCAGAGATGTGAAGAAACTAATCTTGTCTTGAATTGGGAAAAGTGCCACTTTATGGTTAATGAAGGTATTGTCTTGGGGCATAAAGTTTCTGAAAGAGGTATTGAAGTTGATAAAGTCAAGGTTGATGCTATTGAAAAGATGCCATGTCCTAAGGACGTCAAAGGTATAAGAAGTTTCCTTGGTCATGCCGGTTTTTATAGGAGGTTCATTAAGGACTTCTCAAAAATTTCTCGGCCTCTGACTAATTTATTACAAAAAGATATACCATTTGTCTTTGATGATGATTGTGTAGAAGCATTTGAAATACTTAAGAAAGCATTGATTTCTGCACCTATTGTTCAGCCACCTGATTGGAATTTACCCTTTGAAATTATGTGTGATGCTAGTGATTATGCTGTAGGTGCTGTTCTAGGACAAAGAGTTGATAAGAAACTAAACGTTATTCAATATGCTAGTAAAACTCTAGACAATGCTCAAAGAAACTATGCTACTACTGAAAAAGAATTCTTAGCAGTTGTATTTGCTTGTGATAAGTTTAGACCTTATATTGTTGATTCTAAAGTAACTATTCACACTGATCATGCTACTATTAAATATATTATGGAAAAGAAAGATGCTAAACCTAGACTTATTAGATGGGTTCTCTTGCTACAAGAATTTGATTTGCATATTGTTGATAGAAAAGGAGCTGAGAACCCCGTTGCACACAACTTGTCTAGGTTAGAAAATGTGCTTGATGACCCACTACCTATTGATGATAGCTTCCCTGATGAGCAATTAAATGTCATAAATGCCTCTCATACTGCTCCATGGTATGCTAATTATGCTAATTACATTGTTGCTAAGTTTATACCACCTAGTTTCACATACCAGCAAAAGAAAAAGTTCTTCTATGATTTGAGGCATTACTTTTGGGATGACCCACATCTTTATAAAGAAGGAGTAGATTGTGTTATTAGACGTTGTGTACCTGAGCATGAACAGGAACATATCCTACGCAAGTGTCACTCCGAAGCTTATGGAGGACACCATGCTGAAGATAGAACTGCACATAAGGTACTGCAATCTAGTTTTTATTGGCCTACTCTCTTCAAGGATGCCCGTAAGTTTGTCTTATCTTGTGATGAGTGTCAAAGAATTGGTAACATTAGTAGACGCCAAGAAATGCCTATGAATTATTCACTTGTTATTGAACCATTTGATGTTTGGGGCTTTGACTATATGGGACCTTTTCCTTCCTCTAATGGTTATACACATATTTTAGTTGCTGTTGATTATGTTACTAAGTGGGTAGAAGCTATTCCAACTAGTAGTGCTGATCATAACACTTCTATTAAAATGCTTAAAGAAGTTATTTTTCCAAGATTTGGAGTCCCTAGATATTTAATGACTAATGGTGGTTCACATTTTATCCATGGTGCTTTCCGTAAAATGCTTGCTAAATATGATGTTAATCATAGAATTGCATCTCCTTATCACCCTCAGTCTAGTGGTCAAGTAGAATTGAGTAATAGAGAACTCAAACTAATTTTGCAAAAGACTGTTAATAGGTCTAGAAATAATTGGTCCAAGAAACTTGATGATGCATTATGGGCCTATAGAACTGCATATAAAAATCCTATGGGTATGTCTCCGTATAAAATGGTCTATGCAAAAGCATGTCATTTACCTCTCGAACTAGAACACAAGGCTTATTGGGCTATTAAAGAACTTAATTATGATTTTAAACTTGCTAGTGAGAAGAGGTTATTTGATATTAGCTCACTTGATGAATGGAGAACCCAAGCCTACGAAAATGCCAAGTTGTTTAAAGAAAAAGTTAAAAGTTGGCATGACAAAAGGATACAAAAGCGTGAGTTTAATGTAGGTGATTATGTATTGCTATACAACTCTCGTTCAAGATTTTTTGCAGGAAAACTTCTCTCTAAATGGGAAGGCCCTTATGTTATCGAGGAGGTCTACCAATTTGGTGCCATAAAAATCAACAACTTCGAAGGCACCAATCCGAAGGTGGTGAACGGTCAAATAATCAAACACTATATCTCAGGTAATCCCATAAATGTTGAAACCAATGTTATTGAAACCGTAACCCCGGAGGAATACATAAGGGACACTTTCCAGAACGTTTCAGACTCCGAAAAGGAATAGGTATATGGTACGGCAAGTAAACCGGCTCCAAAACAGTTTTTAAGGCAATATTTCTCCGTTTTGGAATATTTAGAAAAAATAGAAAAATAAGCAACAGTCCGGGAAGGACACGAGGGATCCACGAGGGTGGAGGGCGCGCCCCCCTACCTCGTGGGCACCTCGTGTGCTCTCCGGACTCCGTTTTCGTACACAACACATATTTTGGTCGGTAAAAATTCATTATATAACCTCCTAGGGGTTTTGACTCCCGTATCACGCAAAAATCTCATGTCTTTGTTTCGAGTTGTTTTCTGTCAGGGTTGTCAAGGCCAGGCACTATGTCATCTCCCTCCTCCTCCAACCATGAGGGCAACGATGCTTGGCTAATGAAGATAGAGCTGAAGAGAGAAGAACCCATGGAGATCAACAAGGATGAAGGGATCAAGAAGGCCATGGAGGACCAAGTTCCGGCAGCAGAATACACCCTTCAACTGGATCACAATCTTCTTACTCCAACAGAAATCGAAGCTTTCAAGATGATTGAGTTAGCTCGTATACAAAACAAGTATCTCACACGTGAAAATATTTTGTTGAAGGAGCATATCATCACACTCAAGGGCATTATCCGCAAGTTAGAAGACCTCCTACGCTCGATGTGCGACTATCCATCATCAACAACCCCACCTTCTTCACCAGCAAAGGAGACATAACCACATGGGTATGGGCACTCCACTTGGCAACTGCCAAGCTTGGGGGAGTGCCCCGGTATAGTATCACCATCACTTTTATCTTTACCGTTTTTTTCTTAGTTTGATCCTTTTGGTAATATCTTGATCTAGTAGAATAAAAGTTCTTAGTATGATATAGTTGTGAGTTTTGCTTTATTATCCTTCTATGTAATCGAGTCCGTGAGCTATATAATAAAGATTAGTGTTGAGTCAAGGGCTTGATTATTTTTCCATGATCCTAAAGGAATAAAAGAAAAGAGAAAGAAATAAAAAGAAACAAAGAGATCATATGAGTCTTATGGAGAGTAATGAGCTCACATAGAAAGAGTATGATGAATAAAAGTTGTTGAGAGTTGACAAACACAGTTTTGGTCATCGTTGCAATTAATAGCAAGTAATAAAGAAAGAGAGGTCTTCACATATAAATATACTATCTTGGACATCTTTTATGATTGTGAGCACTCATTAAAATATGACATGCTAAAGAGTTGACATTGGACAAGGAAGACAACGTAATGGATTATGTTTTCTTACATCTGAGATAAATTATATTGTAACATCCCAAATTTTCAATTTGGAATGTTATACATTAGATCATCATGCATATCATATTTTATTTTGCTTTTGGTTTTGATCCTAGAAAATCCTAAGCAACTCAAGGACCCACGGAGAGAGTTGGGGATTTCGTTATTTACATATTTGAGTTTTCTCAAATTTTGTAAACAGGATCATTTGATTTTATTTATTTTATCATCAATTATTTCTATTACAAAAATATGAGAGAGGGAATAAAATGACTTTTCCAAAATATAGAAATATTGAGGATTTAATAAAAAATCAAATAAGATTTATTTTGGAGTTTTTCCGTATTTTTAATTGAATTTAAAAAAATGCGCGTTTTTCAAAATTGCATTTTGGGCCCAAATAAATGTTCACTTTATCGGGCTTGATTTTAGAAACCCGGGAAAATTTATTTCATGATTTTTGGAGTCCGTTTAGTATTTCTTTTTATTTTTCTTCCGAGCGTATTTAAAAAAAACCGACCTTGGGCCGTACCCGAGCGGGACTCCGCCCGGGGGCGCCTTTATATAGCGCCGCACCCGAGCCCCCAGCCCACACCAGCCCCGCGCCCGATCCGCCGGACCCGCCGCCGACTCGCCGGAGTTGCACGCCGCCCGAGGTTCGCCGCCGCCTCGACTTCCGTGCCGAAAAAAATTTTCTAAAAAAATTATTTTCTTTTTCGTCGGTTTTATTTTCGAATTTTTTTATTATTTTATTTATTTTCGGATTAGGTTAATTACCGATTAATCTGTTCGTCGTTTTTCTTTTTCGTCGGATTTTCCGCGGTTATTTTCTGATCGCGATTTCTGATCCGATTTTCGTTTTAGTATAACTTTTCGCTCGTTTATCGGAATCAGGCGATTCAAGCGCCTGGAGTTTCGTCTCGAAACCCTCTTTCCGAATAATCAACTTAAACAAGTTTTTGCTACTGTAAAATTTGACTTAGATCCAGATTACTAGAACGAAGTTGTTTTCTTTCGCCGTTTGATTTCTTTTTCTTCGTTCGATTTGATTCTTTTTGCAAACCAGGGTTCTTAAGTTGAACTTTCTGGTTAGATCTTCTATTTGAGTTTTACCTGTGCATTAGATGAGTACTTATTGTATGCTTGTTTGTTTGTCTGCGATAGAATACCCGGAGTGCGCCGCCTGTTACTTTGAATCTCTAGGTTTCGCGGATCATCAGCAAGGCAAGTAACACTTTGATCATACCTTTTTCTACAACCCAGTTTTATTGCATTAGACCAATCCTCACACATTGCATGATTAGGATCTAATTAAATTGTGGGATGGGAAGTAGATGAGGTAGTACCTATTACCTGTTTATTATCAAACCTTTGGGAGTTACTCTGCGTTTGCTTATTATGCCATGCTATGCTAGTAGACGTGGATTGGGTGAGTGATATCCATGACAGATGTGAGATTGTTAATTAATGGTTTATCTAAGGTGGCAACCTAAACACACATCTGGGTGGATTGAGGCACCTGGGTATTCCAGGACTTGCCTGTTTTTCTTTTGGACCACCACCCAGGCTCAAAGGGATCATGAGATTATTCATACTAAACACTTCCGTGTGCAGCCACAAGCCATTATGGGCTCTGGCATAGTTGATTAAGTTGTGCGAACTCTTACAGTGGTAGACTAGCAGATGTAGGGGATGTAGGTGGTACGGTCTACCCGATCGTAAGGTGCTAGCGCTTCTGAAAGACTATGTCTCGGTCATCCGTCTTCTCAAACACCATGTAGTGCGAGAAAACAAACGGAGGCGATCAAGTCTTGTGGGGAAAAGTGCGCAAACCTCTGCAGAGTGTAACAAACTAATCATGGTTAGCCGTGTCCCCGGTTATGGACATCTTGAGTATCTAGTACCTGGATTATCATGTGAATCTCAACATGTTACTTTAAATTAATTTTGTTGGGTTTAATGATGATGCTTAATTGGGATTGAGAATGTTGTCAACCATTCTCAATGTTTAACAACCACCATGATAGTAATTAAATTTATTCCTTTGAAGTAGGGAAAAATTGGCTTTACGCAAAAACTGTAACCATAGAGCTTTCCACCAGCCAAATATGCATATAGTATAGCTGTTGCATTCCATTACTCTCTATGTGTTACCTTGCCAGCATATTCCATGTGCTGACCCATTCTCGGGCTGCAACGTTAATGTTGCAGACTTTTCAGACGACGATTAAGGAGTTTTTAGGTCATGGTTCTATACTCAGTGATGCCGTTGGAGTTGATGGACTCACTTATCTTCCAAGCCTTCCGCTGTTATCGTTATTAGATGGCCTTAAGCCATATTTATTGTAATAAATTCTCTTTTGAGACACTCGATGTAATAAGTGTGTGATTGCTACTCTGCTATAAATCCTCCGAGTACTATGTGGTGTCAGCATTACTGATCCAGGGATGACACCGGAGCACAGAGATCAGACTGCTTGAGGTCTGGTCGCTACAGTGATGGTATCAGAGCACACGCTGACTGTAGGACACGACCACTAAGCTAAAGACCTAGATCACTACTCACTCTCTTCTCTTCTGACCTCTCATCTTTTCTACTCTTTAGGATGGCGGATGCAAGGAACAAGTTCACACAACCAGATGAAGATACACCCTTTGGACGCCACTTGAAGGAAGTCACTAGATACCTGAACATAGGAGTACCAAGCTTCACGGGAACCTACAAAGCCACTTTACCTGAAGAAGAGCGCTGGATGATTCAAGTTCAAGTTCCAGGAAGGACGTTCATGCCAGTCACTGAGCCCATAGAGTTTTCTTTTGATGCACCAACTTGGAGTCTAGGAAAGAGTATGGCAGCTCACATCGCCATGGGACGCATTGGAGAAGTCTACCGCAAGGATCTCAAGGATACTGTCTACCAGATTTGTGGGCGCCGAGATGAACACTGGGAGATGATCAGCACCAGGAAAGATAGATCAATTGCAGCTTTTATCCAGGAGTTAAACCATCACATTCGACGACAGGAGAATCAAATGTGCGCCGACATGATAGATCTAAAGAAGGCTAAGACTAGAATCAAGGAACTGGAGGAAGAACTCAAGGCTACACGCGAAGATTATGAAGAAGAAATTGAAGTATTGGTGGAGAAGAATGACGATCTGATCAAGAAGATTGGAATATTTATGGGAGGCCCGACACCAGTAGATGAAGACGAAGAACCCAAGGAGATTAGCCCGGAGGACTACATCATCATTGACGGCACCGACTCGGAACAAGATAGTAGCAATGATGACTATGTTGATGAAGCAGGAGCAGATATCATGGAGTCTACAACCGTAGAATATTTCTAGTAGACCACCTCATCAGTAGTAGTAGTCCACCATGTAAATATAGTAGTCCGAGCACTTTGCGATAGTTAGATCGATTGTATGTGCTTGTTTGATTGAATGAAGTGAATTGTTTGCTTTTGCCTCATGTGCATATGGGTAGTGTTTTCTCCTTAGACCCCCTCTATTCTTATATCTCGTCTTTTCTAAACCCTTAGATGCCTCCGAGACGTGACCCCGGATTTGCCTTTCCACCGGAGCTCACCCAGTTGATCTAGCAGCAGAACACCTTGATGCAGTTGCTAGTTCAGAATCAGAATCAGGGGAACAACAACAACAACAACAACCCACCACCACCACCACCACCTGTTGACCACTTAGCCCGTTTTCTTAGGCTGAATCCGCCGGTGTTTTCCAGTAGCACCGAGCCGATAGTAGCAGATGATTGGCTCCGCAAGATAGCTAGGGAGTTGACCACAGCAGGATGCACAGATGCGGAGAAGGTTAAGTTTGCCGCACATCAGTTAGAAGGACCCGCAGCATCCTGGTGGGAAAATTTCACAGCCACCTTCCCAGTCGACACTGTCACATGGGACCAGTTTCAGCAGGCTTTTCGTACTGCCCATGTTTCAGCAGGAGCAATGGCCATGAAGAAGCGTGAGTTTCGTAACTTGCGCCAAGGAGGACGGACAGTTGGCCAGTATGTGGAGGAGTTTAGTAAGCTAGCACGTTATGCCCCAGATGACGTTGCTACGGATGCAGCTAAGCAGGAGAAATTCCTGGAAGGACTGAATGATGAGTTGAGTATGCAGTTGATGGTAGCCACCTTCAAGAACTACCAGGAGTTGGTAGATCGTGCTCTTATGATTGAAGGGAAGCAGCAGCAAATTGAGAACCGCAAGAGGAAGTATGGACAAGGAAAGTATAATTCAGGAGCTCAGCAGAAGCCACGTTTTACCCCTAGACCGGGAGGACATTTTCAGCATACCCATGGAGTAGGTAGCTCGCACAATCACAATGGCACCAAGAATGGTAATGGGAATGGAGGAAGTAATGGACAGAACCGCAACACCCCATCAACCCCAGCCAAGAAGGACCTGAGCCAAGTCACCTGTTTCAAGTGTTCCAAGACCGGACACTATGCCAATGAATGTCCTGAAGGCCAAAATGGCAATGGAAGTTCTGGGAAGAAGCCGAACCCTTTCAACAGGGGACAGGTGAACCACGTTAATGTGGAGGAGGTTGAAGCTCAGCCCGATGCAGTAATAGGTAAATTTTTTGTTAAGTCATTTACTGCACTCGTTCTTTTTGATACTGGTGCATCGCATTCATACATCTCAAGGGGATTTGTGGATAAGTATAACCTACCAACCCAAGCCCTTAGGTCACCCATGTTAGTAACCTCGTCAGGAGCAGAGTATGTGGCTAGTCTATGGTGCGATCGCTTATCATTAAGGATTGGTAACTATGTGTTTCCCTCAGACCTAGTAGTATTGGAATCCCAAGGTTTGGATGTAATTCTCGGTATGGATTGGCTGTCGATGTATGGAGGAAACATCGATTGCGCCAGTAAGACAATTTTGCTCACAACGCCAGAAGGAAGAAGGATCAAGTATGTATCCCGGCATGCGCCAAACAGGACACAAGTAAATTCCTTATCAGGAGTTGTGCAGGAGGAAGTACCAGTGGTAAAGGATTTTCCTAAAGTATTTCCTAAAGAGTTACCAGGCATGCCACCGGATAGAGACATTGAGTTTTGATTGAGATTTTGCCAGGCACTGGGCCAATATCGAAGAGATCATATAGGATGCCAGCAAAAGATTTGGTGGAAATTAAGAAGTAGATTAAGGAGTTACTGGATAAAGGTTACATTCGCCCAAGTTCTTCGCCTTGGGGATCACCAGTACTTCTAGTGGAGAAGAAGGATGGATCGTTAAGAATGGTTGTTGATTATCGAGGATTGAACGAAGTAACAATCAAAAACAAGTACCCGCTACCAATGATCAATGATCTGTTTGATCGATTGCAAGGGGCTAAAGTGTTTTCCAAGATCGATTTGCGATCAGGGTACCATCAGTTGAAGATTCGAGAGCAGGACATACCTAAGACAGCATTCACCACAAGATATGGACTGTATGAGTATACCGTTATGTCATTTGGACTGACTAACGCACCTACCTATTTTATGAACATGATGAACAAAGTGTTCATGGAGTTTTTGGATAAGTTCGTCGTAGTGTTCATTGATGATATCCTGGTTTATTCGAAGAATGAAGAGGGGCATAAGGAGCATTTGCGTTTGGTACTTGGAAAGCTCAGAGAACACCAATTATATGCCAAGTTCAGAAAATGTGAGTTTTGGTTGAAGGAAGTAGGATTCCTCGGACACGTTATATCCGGAGAAGGTATAGCAGTAGATCCCGCTAAAGTTGAAACCGTGACCAAGTGGGAAGCACCAACAACCGTTGGAGAGATCCGGAGTTTTCTTGGACTCGCAGGATACTACCGGAGGTTTATTGAGAATTTCTCAAAGATTGCGAAGCCTATGACGGAGTTGCTGAAGAAGGATACTAAGTTCAAATGGACTGAGGAGTGTGAGGCTAGTTTCCAGGAATTGAAGAACCGTTTGGTTACCTCACCAGTGTTGATTTTGCCAGATCAAACCAAGGATTATGAGGTGTATTGCGACGCTTCACGTCGAGGACTTGGAGCAGTGCTTATGCAGGAAGGGAGAGTTGTTTTGTATGCTTCACGACAACTGAAGCCTCACGAATTGAATTATGCCACGCATGATTTGGAGTTAGCAGCCGTAGTGCATGCATTGAAGACATGGAGACATTTCCTCATTGGAAATCATTGTGAGGTGTACACGGATCATAAGAGTTTGAAGTACATTTTCACGCAGAAGGAGTTGAACCTCAGACAAAGGAGATGGTTGGAGCTCATCAAGGATTATGATATGAGATTGCATTATCATCCCGGAAAGGCTAATGTAGTAGCTGATGCATTAAGCCGCAAGAGCCGTGTTAATACATTAATGACGGGAGAAATACCCAAGGAGTTAGCAGAAAATCTTCGTGAACTATGTTTGGAAATAGTTCTGAGAGGTTATGTAGCAATGTTGGAAATTCAGTCAACTTTGATGGACAGAATCAGGAAAGCTCAGAAGACTGACCAGGAGATTGCTTCTATAAAGGAGAAAATGAAAGAAGGAAAAGCTAAAGGATTTCGCGAGGATGAGCACGACACCCTATGGTTTGAAGACCGTGTTTACGTGCCCAATGACCCGGAGATTAGGAAGTTGATTCTGCAAGAGGCACATGATTCACCGTATTCGATTCACCCAGGAAATACCAAGATGTATTTGGATTTGAAGGATATTTTCTGGTGGACCGGAATGAAGAAGGATATTGCGGAGTATGTGGCAGTTTGTGATGTATGTCAGAGAGTAAAGGCAGAGCATCAGAAGCCAGCAGGATTGTTGCAACCATTGCCGATACCCGAATGGAAGTGGGATAAGCTAGGCATGGATTTTATCACGGGATTACCAATGACTCGTTCAGGCTATGACTCGATTTGGGTTGTAGTTGATCGATTGACGAAGGTAGCTCATTTCATCCTAGTAAAGACCACTTAGACCAGTGCTAAGTTGGCAAAGATATACATGACCAGGATCGTATGTTTGCATGGAGTTCCGAAGAGCATCGTATCAGATAGAGGAACCCAGTTTACCTCAAAGTTCTGGAAGCAGTTGCATGAGACTTTGGGTACTAGGCTAGAATTTAGTACAGCTTTTCATCCGCAGACAGATGGACAGACCAAGAGAGTCAATCAGATTTTGGAGGATATGCTGAGAGCTTGTGCGCTAGATTATGGATCTAGTTGGGACGATAATTTGCCATATGCAGAGTTCTCTTACAATAATAGCTATCAGACCAGTTTGAAGATGGCCCCTTTCGAAGCTCTATACAGAAGGAGGTGCAGGACACCGTTGTCATGGGACGAAGTTGGAGACCGCCAGTTGTTTGGACCAGATCTGATTAAAGAGTCTGAACAGAAGGTGAAGTTGATTCGCGGTAGGCTCAAGGTAGCCCAGTCCAGGCAGAAGAGCTACGCAGATTCTAAACGCAAGGAGACAGTTTACGAAGTCAGAGATAGAGCTTATCTTCGAGTATCCCCACTTCGAGGGATTAAGCGCTTTGGAGTTAAGGGGAAGTTAGCGCCACGATTTGTAGGGCCATATCGAGTTTTGAAGCGTATGGGAGAAGTGGCCTACAAGTTGGAATTGCCAGAAGGATTGACAGGAGTTCATGATGTGTTCCACGTTTCTCAGTTGAAGAAGTGTCACGCGGAGATGGCTAACATACCTTTGAGAGACACAGTGCCATTAGAAGCAATTCAGTTGGATAACAATTTGACCTATGAGGAGAAACCAGTCAAGACTCTCGAGTTTGCCAGCCGAGTCACTCGCAGCAAGGTTATCAAGTTTTGTAAAGTTCAGTGGAGCCATCACACGGAGGATGAAGCCACCTGGGAGCGAGAGGAAGATTTGCTCAAGGACCACCCTCACCTATTTTCTAGCCAACCCGAATCTCGAGGGCGAGATTCATCTTAGGGGGGGTAGGTTTGTAACATCCCAAATTTTCAATTTGGAATGTTATACATTAGATCATCATGCATATCATATTTTATTTTGCTTTTGGTTTTGATCCTAGAAAATCCTAAGCAACTCAAGGACCCACGGAGAGAGTTGGGGATTTCGTTATTTACATATTTGAGTTTTCTCAAATTTTGTAAACAGGATCATTTGATTTTATTTATTTTATCATCAATTATTTCTATTACAAAAATATGAGAGAGGGAATAAAATGACTTTCCAAAAATATAGAAATATTGAGGATTTAATAAAAAATCAAATAAGATTTATTTCGGAGTTTTTCGGTATTTTTAATTAAATTTAAAAAAATGCGCGTTTTTCAAAATTGCATTTTGGGCCCAAATAAATGTTCAATTTATCGGGCTTGATTTTAGAAACCCGGGAAAATTTATTTCATGATTTTTGGAGTCGGTTTAGTATTTCTTTTTATTTTTCTTCCGAGCGTATTTAAAAAAACCCGACCTTGGGCCGTACCCGAGCGGGACTCCGCCCGGGGGCGCCTTTATATAGCGCCGCACCCGAGCCCCCAGCCCACACCAGCCCCGCGCCCGATCCGCCGGACCCGCCGCCGACTCGCCAGAGTTGCACGCCGCCCGAGGTTCGCCGCCGCCTCGACTTCCGTGCCGAAAAAAATTTCTAAAAAAAATTATTTTCTTTTTCGTCGGTTTTATTTTTGAATTTTTTTTATTATTTTATTTATTTTATTTATTTTCGGATTAGGTTAATTACCGATTAATCTGTTTGTCGTTTTTCTTTTTCGTCGGATTTTTCGCGGTTATTTTCTGATCGCGATTTCTGATCCGATTTTCGTTTTAGTATAACATTTCGCTCATTTATCGGAATCAGGCGATTCAAGCGCCTGGAGTTTCGTCTCGAAACCCTCTTTCCGAATAATCAACTTAAACAAGTTTTTGCTACTGTAAAATTTGACTTAGATTCAGATTACTAGAACAAAGTTGTTTTCTTTCGCCGTTTGATTTCTTTTGCTTCGTTCGATTTGATTCTTTTTGCAAACCAGGGTTCTTAAGTTGAACTTTCTGGTTAGATCTTCTATTTGAGTTTTACCTGTGCATTAGATGAGTACTTATTGTATGCTTGTTTGTTTGTCTGCGATAGAATACCCGGAGTGCGCCGCCTGTTACTTTGAATCTCTAGGTTTCGCGGATCATCAGCAAGGCAAGTAACACTTTGATCATACCTTTTTCTACAACCCAGTTTTATTGCATTAGACCAATCCTCACACATTGCATGATTAGGATCTAATTAAATTGTGGGATGAGAAGTAGATGAGGTAGTACCTATTACCTGTTTATTATCAAACCTTTGGGAGTTACTCTGCGTTTGCTTATTATGCCATGCTATGCTAGTAGACGTGGATTGGGTGAGTGATATCCATGACAGATGTGAGATTGTTAATTAATGGTTTATCTAAGGTGGCAACCTAAACACACATCTGGGTGGATTGAGGCACCTGGGTATTCCAGGACTTGCCTGTTTTTCTTTTGGACCGCCACCCAGGCTCAAAGGGATCATGAGATTATTCATACTAGACACTTCCGTGTGCAGCCACAAGCCATTATGGGCTCTGGCATAGTTGATTAAGTTGTGCGAACTCTTACAGTGGTAGACTAGCAGATGTAGGGGATGTAGATGGTACGGTCTACCCGATCGTAAGGTGCTAGCGCTTCTGAAAGACTATGTCTCGGCCATCCGTCTTCTCAAACACCATGTAGTGCGAGAAAACAAACGGAGGCGATCGAGTCTTGTGGGGAAAAGTGCGCAAACCTCTGCAGAGTGTAACAAACTAATCATGGTTAGCCGTGTCCCCGGTTATGGACATCTTGAGTATCTAGTACCTGGATTATCATGTGAACCTCAACATGTTACTTTAAATTAATTTTGTTGGGTTTAATGATGATGCTTAATTGGGATTGAGAATGCTGTCAACCATTCTCAATGTTTAACAACCACCATGATAGTAATTAAATTTATTCCTTTGAAGTAGGGAAAAATTGGCTTTACGCAAAAACTGTAACCATAGAGCTTTCCACCAGCCAAATATGCATATAGTATAGCTGTTGCATTCCATTACTCTCTATGTGTTACCTTGCCAGCATATTCCATGTGCTGACCCGTTCTCGGGCTGCAACGTTAATGTTGCAGACGTTTCAGACGACGATTAAGGAGTTTTTAGCTCGTGGTTCTATACTCAGTGATGCCGTTGGAGTTGATGGACTCACTTATCTTCCAAGCCTTCCGCTGTTATCGTTATTAGATGGCCTTAAGCCATATTTATTGTAATAAATTCTCTTTTGAGACACTCGATGTAATAAGTGTGTGATTGCTACTCTGCTATAAATCCTCCGAGTACTGTGTGGTGTCAACATTACTGATCCAGGGATGACACCGGAGCACAGAGATCAGACTGTTTGAGGTCTGGTCCCTACATATATTGTCTTGGATCTTCCAACACGATGAGCTTGGCTTTCCCCCTCATGCTAGCCAAATTCATTGCACCAAGTAGAGATACTACTTGTGCTTCCAAATACCCTTAAACCAGTCTTGCCATATGAGTCCACCATATCTACCTATGGATTGAGCAAGATCCATCAATTAAGTTGTCATCGGTGCAAGCAATAAAAATTGCTCTCTAAATATGTATGATTGATTGGTGTGGAGGAAATAAGCTTTATACGAGCATGTGATATGGAAGTAATAAAAGCGACAGACTGCATAATAAAGGTCCATATCACAAGTGGCAATATAAAGTGACATTCTTTCACATTAAGATTTTGTGCATCCAAACCATAAAAGCGCATGGCAACCTCTGCTTCCCTCTGCGAAGGGCCTATCTTTTACTTTTATCTCCTACGTTGCATAAGAGTCATGGTGATCTTCACCCTTCCTTTTTACATTTATCCTTTGGCAAGCACAATATGTTGGAAAGATCCTGGTATATATGGCTAGTTGGATGTGAGTTTTCATGAACTATTACTGTTGACATTACCCTTGAGGTAAAACGTTGGGAGGCAAAACTATAAGCCCCTATCTTTCTCTGTGTCCGATTAAAACTCCATACCCATAAGTATTGCGTGAGTGTCAGCAATTGTGAAAGATTATATGATAGTTGAGTATGTGGACTTGCTGAAAAGCTCTTATACATTGACTCTTTCCTATGTTATGATAAATTGCAATTGCTTCAATGACTGAGATTGTAGTTTGTTAGTTTTCAATGAAGTTTACGATTCATACTTGATATTGTGATTGAATTATTACTCTAGCATTAGATATTATATGACAAAGAATTATGTAAGTTGCTGTTCTAAGAATGATCATGATGCCCTCATGTCCGTATTTTATTTTTATCGACACCTCTATCTCTAAACATGTGGACATATATTTCGATTTCGGCTTTTCGCTTGAGGACAAGCGAGGTCTAAGCTTGGGGGAGTTGATACGTCCATTTTGCATCATGCTTTTATATCAATATTTATTGCATTATGGGCTGTTATTACACATTATGTCACAATACTTATGCCTATTCTCTCTTATTTTACAAGGTTTACATAAAGAGGGAGAATGCTGGCAGCTGGGATTCTGGGCTGGAAAAGGAGCAAATATTAGAGACCTATTCTGCACAGCTCCAAAAGTCCTGAAACTTCACGGAAGATGTTTTCCAAATATATAAAAAATACTGAGAGCAAGAACCTCACCAGGGGGCCACACCCTGCCCACGAGGGTGGGGGGCGCGCCCCCTACCTCCTGGCCCTCCGGTGGCCATCTTCTGCTATATGGAGTCTTCCGATGGAAAAAAAATCAAAAGCCATCTTCTTGGACGAAACTCCGCCGCCACGAGGCGGAACCTTGGTGGAACCAATCTAGGGCTCTGGCGGAGCTGTTCTGCTAGGGAAACTTCCCTCCCGGAGGGGGAAATCATCGCCATCGTCATCACCAACGCTCCTCTCATCGGGAGAGGGAAATCTCCATCAACATCTTCATCAGCACCATCTCATCTCAAAACCCTAGTTCATCTCTTGTATCCAATTCTTGTCTCCAAGTCCGGGATTGGTGTTAGTAGTGTTAATTACTCCTTGTAGTTGATGCTAGTTGGTTTAATTGGTGGAAGATCATATGTTCAGATCCTATATGCATATTAATACCCCTCTGATTATGAACATATTTATGCTGTGTAAGTAGTTATTTTTGTTCCTGAGGACATGGAAGAAGTCTTGCTATTAGTAGTCATGTGAATTTGGTATTCGTTCGATATTTTGATGAGATGTATGTTGTCTCTCCTCTAGTGGTGTTATGTGAACGTCGACTACATGACACTTCACCATTATTTGGGCCTAGAGGAAGGCATTGGGAAGTAATAAGTAGATGATGGGTTGCTAGAGTGACAGAAGCTTAAACCCTAGTTTATGCGTTGCTTCGTAAGGGGCTGATTTGGATCCATATGTTTCATGCTATGGTTAGGTTTACTTTAATACTTTTGTTGTATTTGCGGATGCTTGCAATAGAGGTTAATCATAAGTGGGATGCTTGTCCAAGTAAGGGCAGCACCCAAGCACCGGTCCACCCACACATACCAAATTATCAAAGTACCGAACGCGAACCATATGAACGTGATGAAAACTAGCTTGACGATATTCCCATGTGTCCTCGGGAGCGCTTTACATCTTATAAGAGTTTGTCCAGGCTTGTCCTTTGCTACAAAAAGTATTGGGCCACCTTGCTGCACCTTATTTACTTTTGTTACTTGTTGCTCGTTATAAATTATCTTATCACAAAACTATCTGTTACCACTTATTTCAGTACTTGCTGAGAATACCTTGCTGGAAACCACTTATCATTTCCTTCTGCTCCTCGTTGGGTTCGACACTCTTACTTATCGAAAGGACTACGATAGATGCCCTATACTTGTGGGTCATCAGAGAGGGGGGGGCGCCCTGCTACCTCTTGAGCTTGCGTTGGATTTCCCCGAAGAGGAAAGGATGATGCAGCGGAGTAGCGTAAGTATTTCCCTCAGTTTTTGAGAACCAAGGTATCAATCCAGTAGGAGGCCACGCTCAAGTCCCTCGTACCTGCACAAAACGATAGCTACTCGCAACCAACGCGATTAGGGGTTGTCAATCCCTTCATGGTCACTTACGAGAGTGAGATCTGATAGATATAATATTTTTGGTATTTTTGATATAAAGATGCAAAGTAAAAGTAAAAGGCAAAGTAAAAAAGCAAAGCAAGACTAAAGTGATGGAGATTAATGTGATGAGAATAGACTCGGGGGCCATAGGTTTCACTAGTGGCTTCTCTCAAGAGCATAAGTATTCTACGGTGGGTGAACAAATTACTGTTGAGAAATTGATAGAATTGAGCATAGTTATGAGAATATCTAGGCATGATCATGTATATATGTCACACCCTAGCTAGTTCAAGCATTAGAGTGTGCATCATGTTTAAATTTCTCTTAAATTTGAAATGAGGAAGGCAGAAACCCCCAACACCCCCTGGAAACAACTAGGGTTTACTAAAATTATTTTCAATGAACCTGAAATGCCCTTCTAAAAAGTTCACCCTCTTTGTCTTGGGTTAGAACCTCTGGCAAAATTGGTGCACAATTTTCTAGGTCAACAGAAGGTCATTGAATTAAATCATAAGTATTTGAATTTGGGAATTTAAATGCTATAAAATAATTTAAATGCTCAAATAATTCTGGAAATAAATGTTTGCTGTTGGATATATTCTAAACAGAGCCCACAATTATTTTCAGGATTTTTGGAAATGTTTTAGTATTTTTAATAAAGCCCAACAGTTGCAGTTAAATAGAGAAACATAAACAAATCAAAAAAAAGAGAGAGAGGGAAGCCACCTGGGCCTTACCTGTTCTGGCCCAGCCCACCTGGCTCGGCCCAGCCGACTGGCCTTGCCAGTCGTCGTCCTCCTCCCACCAGAAGGACGAGGAGCGCGTGGCCGGCGCCCGCGGCCACACGCCGGCCACCTCTTGCTTCTGCCAACGCCCTGGAGACGTCCAGGGATGCCACGCCGACCCCCACGTCCCCCTCTCATCCTCACTCACTCTCCCCCTCGTCTCCCTCACCCTCTCCCGCGATGGCCGAGCGTGGTCCTCGCCGCCATTCGCCGTAGCCGTCACCAGAGCCACCCCCTCGCCCCTCCGACAAGCCCAATAGCTCCGCCTCATCGCCCTGGACCTCTCCGCTGACCCACGCGACTCCAAACGCCGCCGAACGCCGTCTTCGCCCTCGTCTTCAACCTCGGGCACCCGAGCCGTCTCCGGTCGATTCGCCGCCGCCAGGACCTCCCCGAGCTCGCTGACCCCCTCTCCGACCCCGCTGTGAGCTCCTCTTCCTCTTCCCCTAGCTCCCGTGCTTGTTTGGCCTCTGTAGTCGCCACTTCCACCGCACCCGAAAGCTCCCCGCCGCCGGCCATGGCGCCGTCGTGGCTAGAGCCACAGTGGCTCAAAGCCAAGCTCACCGTTGTGCTCAGCGCAGCACCAGGAGCCCGTAGCCACCACCAGCTCCTTCTCCCGTGCACCGTAGCGTCGAACCCAACCCCGTCTGAACTCCGGCCGCTGCCACGAGCTCGATTCCGGCGAGCTCGCTCCACCCCAGCTCCTCCCACTTGCCCCACCAGATGCGCGCGAGCCCCACCTACGCGTAGGACCAAACCGCGGTCGATTTGGTCGCCTGTGGGCGATTTCCGAAGCCCTCCGCCGTCTCGGCCTCGCCGGCGACTCAACGTCGGCGGGATTAGCCCCGCTGACCAGGGGTTTGACCCCAGTTTGACTCCCCTGAGTCAATGACAAGTGGGCCCCCTCTGCTAACTAAATCAAATTAGTCTTAACTAAAAATAATTAGTTTAATTAACTACTGACACGCGGGACCCACCAGTCAGGTTTGACCTGGACGTCCCCGTTGACCACTGACGTCACCCTGACGTAATGCTGACGCAGTAATTAAATTACTGGAATTATTCTTATACAGGAAATTCTAGAAAATAGTCAAAGCTTCTAAAAATCATAGAAAATCAACCATAGCTCCAAATGTAAAGATTTATATATGAAAAATGATCAGAAAAATTCAATCTATCCATCTGTAATGGTTTCATGCATGACAAAACAAGTTTACTTTGCTGTTTAAGCAGAATAAGGTAATGCACTATTAAGGCCATGTTTAATGAGCTAATATTTGAATCTTTGATTCAAATGAGTTCATCCCCTTCTGTTTTAGCTTGCATTAGGCCAAGACACATTCATATTGCCATGTCATAGCATGCATCATATTGTTGCATATCGTCATGTGTTGATTGTGTTCCGATGTGTTCTTCGTGGTAGGTTCTGCCTCCGAGGATATTCACGAGTATCCAACTGAAGGGCAGTATCCCACTACCACTCCATCAGGCAAGCAACCCATTGATCATTCCGATACAAACCCATGTTCTCGCTTCTGCTCTTGTTTACTGCATTAAGACAACGCGATTCAAACTGCTGTGTGCTACGGTAGTTGAACCCTTATCCTCTGCATGACCTATCATTGCCATAGTAACTAGATGAAACCCACTAGCATGTGTAGGAGTTGATTGAGCCATGTATGTGATTCCTACCTTGCTATGCCTGCTATGCTTAGAGTCGTGTCAGGTCTGGTTCATCTGGGTGATGGGCTAGAGTGAAATGCTTATGCCGGTAATGTGAGGGATGTGTTGAACATGTTTTGGTAAAGGTATCGATGAGAGGCCATGTAGGAGTACATGGTGGGTTGTTTCATTGAGGCCGTCCATAAGAACTGAGATCTGTATGTGTGATTTAAGATGCAGTTACTACCGTACATTGGGCCCGAAACCAATGGACCCTCTCGGCTTCTTAATCACCCTAGTACTCTGTCCAGGAGTTGCAAATAGTTTTTGGTGTTTGTAGGTTATGTGTTGGCGGCCGTGCGTAGCGCTGACCCTAGGGGTGGGCTATGTTGCGGTAGATACACCCTAGCCGGGTATGCCGGGTGCCCGTTTGGCGTCTCGGGACCCTGTTCACATCGTTCGGGGCCGTATGTGGAAACCTCGGCCGGGCTCCCTGCGGATGGAACCTGGATAGGCGATAAACCTAGACTAGAGACTTAAGTGTTTAGGTAGGCCATGGCCGACACCCTCGCTGGGCTTCCGCTTGAAGGTTGCCGAGTACATGTCGTGTAAACGGCGGTAAGTTGTGAAAGCGTGTATGAAGAAGTACACCCCTGCAGGGTATAAAACTATTCGAATAGCCGCGTCCGCGGTAAAGGACTACTTGGTTGCCTATACAGTTCATAGACAAGTTAATGGATACTACTAAAAGACTCAAGATAAGTGTGAGTACCGAGGATGGCCCTCTTGTAGGATAACGAGGGAGGATCCCCGGTGGAGTATTGTGTTGGTGAGTAGTGGACTCGTGTGCGAAAACTATTTTACTAGTGGAGTTCCGTAGGATAGCTTAGCCAAGAGTCAAAGCTGGCTTGCTGCAATAACCCCACCACCTTCTTGAGAATGAGCATGTATATTAGGTTCTGATGTAAGACTTGCTGAGTACCTTTGTACTCATGTTTGCTTAATTACTATTTTCAGACGACAACACTGCCCCCTCCGATGGGTTCTACATAGACCTTGACATCAACGAGTGACTAGCCACCCAGGTGGTGATCCTGGACATGGAGGGCCCTATGTAGATAGACAGGCTTCGAGAAGCCTTCTTTCTTTCTAGAGTCTGTACTCAGACTAGTTGCTTCCGCATGTGCTTGTATGATTGTATGACTTGAGTGTCGGGTCATGTGACCCCTATCTGTATGAACTTGTTATTTATGGTTCCCCGGAGCCTTTAATTAAAGTACTTGAGTTCTAGAGTTTTGTTGTGATGCCATGTTGTATGTACTCATATCGGGCATATTGTGTGTATGATTGAAATGCTTGGTGAGTGGGATCCGACAATCTAGTTGTTTATCCTTGGCAGCCTTTCTTATGGGGAAATGTAGTCTAGTGTTCCTCGAGCCATAGTAGTCCGCTACGGCCCAGTTCACCGGAGTCCTGCTAGCCCAGCACTACTGCTCAGGACACTTGACTGGCCGGCATGTGTTTCACTTCGTTCCTATGTCTGTCCCTTCGGGGAAATGTCACGCGGTGATATCCGGAGTCCTGCCTAGCCTGCTACAGCCCGGGTTCCCCGGAGTCCTGTTAGCCCAGTGCTACAGCCCGGAATCACTCGCTGATGACCGACATGCTCGATGTGATTCATGTATGCCTGTCTCCATAGGTCTGTGCCGCTTTGGGTTCACGACTAGCCATGTCAGCCCGGGTTCTCTGTCATATGGATGCTAGCGACACTATCATATACGTGAGCCAAAAGGCGCAAACGGTCCCGGGCCATGGTAAGGCGACACCCGTGGGATACCGTGCGTGAGGCCGCAAAGTGATATGAGATGTTACCGGCTAGATCGATGTGACTTGGAATCGGGGTCCTGACAATATAGGCATCACGTCCGTGACAAGTAGACCGAAACGATTCTGCATCTACTACTATTACTCCACTCATCGACCGCTATCCAGCATGCATCTAGAGTATTAAGTTAAAAACAGAGTAACGCCTTAAGCAAGATGACATGATGTAGAGAGATAAATTCATGCAATATGAAATAAACCCCATCTTGTTATCCTCGATGGCAACGATACAATATGTGCCTTGCTGCCCCTTCTGTCACTGGGAAAGGACACCGCAAGATCGAACCCAAAGCTAAGCACTTCTCCCATGGCAAGAACTACCAATCTAGTCGGCCAAACCAAACGGATAATTCGAAGAGACTTGCAAAGATAACCAATCATGCATAAAATAATTCAGAGAAGATTCAAATATTATTCATAGATAGACTTGATCATAAACCCACAATTCATCGATCTCAACAAACACACCGCAAAAAGAAGATTACATCGAATAGATCTCCACGAGAGAGGGGGAGAACTTTGTATTGAGATCCAAAAAGAGAGAAGAAGCCATGTAGCTACTAACTATGGACCCGAAGGTTTGAGGTAAACTACTCACACTTCATCCGAGAGGCTATGATGATGTAGAAGCCCTCCGTGATGACGGCCCTCTTTCGGCGGAGCTCTGGAACAGGCCCCAAGATGGGATCTCGTGGATACAGAAAGTTGCGGCGGTGGAATTAGGTTTTTGGCTCCTGTTCTGATCGTTTGGGGGTACATAGGTATATATAGGAGGAAGAAGTACGTCGGTGGAGCATCGAGGGGCCCACGAGGCAGGGGGCGCGCCCTAGGGGGGCGCCCCCCACCCTCGTGACCGCCTCTTTGGTGCCCTAGCGTAGGGTCCAAGTCTCCTAGATCACGTTCAGTGAGAAAATCACATTCCCGAAGGTTTAATTTCGTTTGGACTCCGTTTGATATTCCGTTTCTTCGAAACACTGAAATAGGCAAAAAACTGTAATTCTGGGCTGGGCCTCCGGTTAATAGGTTAGTCCCAAAAATAATATAAAAGTGGAAAATAAAGCCCAATATGGTCCAAAACAGTAGATAATATAGCATGGAGCAATCAAAAATTATAGATACGTTGGAGACGTATCAGGCATCCCCAAGCTTAATTCCTGCTCGTCCTCGAGGAGGTAAATGATAAAAAGAGAATTTTTGATGCGGAGTGCTACTTGGCATAATTTCAATGCAAATCTTCTTAATTGTGATATGAATATTCAGATTTAGAAAGATTCAAGACAAAAGTTCATATTGACATAAAAATAATAATACTTCAAGCAACCAACAAATCAATTATGTTTTCTTAAAGTAACATGGCCAAAGAAAGTTCATCCCTACAAAATCATATAGTTTAGTCATACTCCATTTTCGTCACACAAGAATGCTCTCATCATGCACAACCCCGATGACAAGCCAAGCAATTGTTTCATACCTTAATAATTTCAAACTCATAAACTTTCACGCAATACATGAGCGTGATCCATGGATATAGCACCATGGGTGGAATAGAATAATGATGGGGGTTATGTGGAGAAGACAAAAAAGGAGAAAGTCTCACATCAACGAGGCTAATCAATGGGCTATGGAGATGCTCATCGATTGATGTTAATGCAAGGAGTAGGGATTGCCATGCAACGGATGCACTAGAGCTATAAATGTATGAAAGCTCAGCAAAAGAAACTAGTGGGTGTGCATCCAACTTGCTTGCTCACGAAGACCTAGGGCACTTGAGGAGGCCCATTGTTGGAATATACAAGCCAGGTTCTATAATGAAAATTCCCACTAGTATATGAAAGTGATAACTCAAGAGACTCTCTATATGAAGAACATGGTGCTACCTTGAAGCACAAGTGTGGAAAAAAGGAATAGTAGCATTGCCCATTTTTATTTATTTTTATTTTTTTATTTGGCCTTTCCTTTTTTTGGCCTTTCCCTTTTTTATTTGGCCTTTCTTTTTTATTTATTTTTTATTTTGGGACAATGCTCTATTAATGATGATCATCACACTTCTATTTATTTACAACTCAATGATTACAACTCGATACTAGAACAAAGTATGACTCTATATGAATGCCTCCGGCGGTGTACCGGGATATGCAATGAATCAAGAGTGACAAGTATGAAAAATTATGAACGGTGGCTTTGCCACAAATACTATGTCAACTACATGATCATGCTAAGCAATATGACAATGATGGACGTGTCATGATAAACTGGATGGTGGAAAGTTGCATGGCAATATATCTCGGAATGGCTATGGAAATGCCATAATAGGTAGGTATGGTGGCTGTTTTGAGGAAGATATAAGGAGGTTTATGTGTGAAAGAGCGTATCATATCACGGGGTTTGGATGCACCGGCGAAGTTTGCACCAACTCTCGATGTGAGAAAGGGCAATGCACGGTACCGAAGAGGCTAGTAAGGATGGAAGGGTGAGAGTGCGTATAATCCATGGACTCAACATTAGTCATAAAGAACTCATATACTTATTGCAAAAATCTACAAGCCATCAAAAACCAAATTATTACGCGCATGCTCCTAGGAGGATAGATTGGTAGGAAAATACCATCGCTCGTCCCCGACCGCCACTCATAAGGAGGACAATCAAATAACACCTCATGTTTCAAATTTGTTGCATAACGTTTACCATACGTGCATGCTACGGGACTTGCAAACTTTAACTCAAGCACTTATCAAATTCACAATTACTCTACTAGCATGACTTTGATATTACTACCTCCACATCTCAAAACAATTATCAAGCATCCAACTTTTCTTAGTATTCAACACACTCAAAAGAAAGTTTCACAAATCTTGAATACCAAGCATGTTATTATTAAGAAAATTACCATGCTATTAAGACTCTCAAAATAATTTAAGTGAAGCATGAGAGATCAATAGTTTCTTTAAAACAAATCCACCACCGTGCTCTAAAAAAATCTAAGTGAAGCACATAGAGCAAAATTATAACGCTCAAAAGATATAAGTGAAGCACATAGAGTATTCTATCAAATTCTAATTCATGTATGGCTCTCTCAAAAGGTGTGTACAGCAAGGATGATTGTGGCATACTAACAACAAAAGACACAAATAATATAAGACGCTCCAAGCAAAACACATATCATGTTGGTGAATAAAAATATAGCTCCAAGTAAATTACCGATGGAAGTGGATGAAAGAGGGGATGCCTTCCGGGGCATCCCCAAGCTTTGACTTTTTGGTGTCCTTGGATTATCTTGGGGGTGCCATGGTCATCCCCAAGCTTAGGCTCTTGCCACTCCTTGTTCCATAATCCATCACAAGAATTCACCCAAAACTTGAAAACTTCACAACACAAAACTTAAAGTAGAAAACTCGTGAGCTCCGTTAGCGAAAGAAAACAAAAACCACTTCAAGGTACTGTAATGAACTCATTCTTTATTTATATTGGTGTTAAACCTACTGTATTCCAACTTCTCTATGGATTATAAACTATTTTACTAACCATAGATTCATCAAAATAAGCAAACAACACACGAAAAACAGAATCTGTCAAAACAGAACAGTCTGTAGTAATCTGTAGCTAGCACAATATCTGGAACCCCAAACATTCTAAAATAAATTTCTGGACGTGAGGAATTTATCTATTAATCATCTGCAAAAAGAATTAACTAAATATAACTCTTAAAATAAAAATTACAGCAGTTCTCGTGAGCGCTAAAGTTTCTGTTTTTTACAGCAAGTTCAACAAGACTTTCCCCAAGTCTTCCCAATGGTTCTACTTGGCAAAAACACTAATTAAACACAAAAAACACAACCAAAACAGAGGCTAAATAATTTATTTATTACTAAACAGGAGAAAAAAGCAAGGAATAAAAATAAAATTGGATTGCCTCCCAACAAGCGCTATCGTTTAACGCCCCTAGCTAGGCATAACAAGCAAAGATAGATCTAGGTATTGCCATAGTAATAAGATAGATCGGTGAAACTCATTTCATATTCTCTACGTTTGGCAGCAAGTTTTCTTTGAGGCAAGAAAAAGTAATCAAAAGGGCTAAATTTAATAGGACAGAGGTCCCCAAGATCAATTTTAGGAGGTATAGGTTCCTCTTTCGGCCCTTCGTATTGCACAACCAATTCATCATTATAAGCATTCTTTTGACAGAACCTTGTGAGCCTAAACTCAAGAGAGCATCCTAGCTCATTGTTTCGAATAGCCAAATCATCATTAAGTTCAGAGAATCTATCAATTAAAATATTGATTGGCACCTTTTTTCTAAGGTTTTCATTGAAAGCAACATAGTCAAGAGATTGAAAGCGCATAATTTCTTCTTGATCAAAGAGGATAGATTCTATGGGAGGACTACCAGCGTCCACCCTATAGTGCGCAAAGATTTCTTTGGCTTCTTTTATTATAAATCTGAATTCATGAGCCAAAAAAAAGTAGCGGTACGCTTAACAGAAGAATGCTCGATATTAGAAAATTCTAAGAAAATTCTTTGTATAGATGGGTGCATATGCATAAATTGCCTTTCAAGTTCAACGATAAGCATGGCAATAGCGTCCGCAAGACTACTGGTTCTATGAAGAATAGAACCGCCCATAGAGGGCAAAGCACCGGCACAAGTAAAAAAAATCTTGGATGACTCCTTTTCCAATAATATTACCACTACCGATTCGAAATCTTTTTGTATGATAGGTAGGGGGTTCTTCAGCCGGAGCATCATAATTTTCTATGACATTGTTATCGCCCATATCGCCGATAACTTCCCCAACTTCAGACATAGCGACAAGAAAGCAAACTAGCACATGAGCAAACAAGAGCAAACGGGCAAAAGAGGCAAACGAAGAAGGAGGATAGAGAGAGAGGGCGAATAAAACGACAAGGGTGAAGTGGGGAGAGGAAAACGAGAGGCAAATGACAAATAATGTAATGCGAGAGATAGGGATTGTGATGGGTACTTGGTATGTTGACTTTTTGCATAGACTCCCCAGCAACGGCGCCAGAAATTCTTCTTGCTACCTCTTGAGCTTGCATTGGATTTCCCCAAAGAGGAAAGGATGATGTAGCAAAGTAGCGTAAGTATTTCCCTCAGTTTTTGAGAACCAAGGTATCAATCCAGTAGGAGGCCACGCTCAAGTCCCTCGTACCTGCACAAAACGATAGCTACTCGCAACCAATGCGATTAGGGGTTGTCAATCCCTTCACGATCACTTACGAGAGTGAGATATGATAGATATAATATTTTTGGTATTTTTGATATAAAGATGCAAAGTAAAAGTAAAAGGCAAAGTAAAAAAGCAAAGCAAGATTAAAGTGATGGAGATTTATATGATGAGAATAGACCCGGGGGCCATAGGTTTCACTAGTGGCTTCTCTCAAGAGCATAAGTATTCTATGGTGGGTGAATAAATTACTGTTGAGCAATTGACATAATTGAGCATAGTTATCAGAATATCTAGGCATGATCATGTATATAGGCATCACGTCCGTGACAAGTAGACCGAAACGATTCTTCATCTACTAATATTACTCCACTCATCGACCGCTATCCAGCATGCATCTAGAGTATCAAGTTAAAAACAGAGTAACGCCTTAAGCAAGATGACATGATGTAGAGAGATAAATTCATGCAATATGAAATAAACCCCATCTTGTTATCCTCGATGGCAACGATACAATACGTGCCTTGCTGCCCCTTCTGTCACTGGGAAAGGACACCGCAAGATCGAAACCAAAGCTAAGCACTTCTCCCATGGCAAGAACTACCAATCTAGCCGGCCAAACCAAACGGATAATTCGAAGAGACTTGCAAAGATAACCAATCATGCATAAAATAATTCAGAGAAGATTCATATATTATTCATAGATAGACTTGATCATAAACCCACAATTCATCGGTCTCAACAAACACACCGCAAAAAGAAGATTACATCGAATAGATCTCCATGAGAGAGGGGGAGAACTTTGTATTGAGATCCAAAAAGAGAGAAGAAGCCATCTAGCTACTAACTATGGACCCGAAGGTCTGAGGTAAACTACTCACACTTCATCGGAGAGGCTATGATGATGTAGAAGCCCTCCGTGATGACGGCCCTCTTCCGGCGGAGCTCCGGAACAGGCCCCAAGATGGGATCTCGTGGATACAGAAAGTTGCGGCGGTGGAATTAGGCTTTTGGCTCCTGTTCTGATCGTTTGGGGGTACGTAGGAATATATAGGAGGAAGAAGTACGTCGGTGGAGCATCGAGGGGCCCACGAGGCAGGGTGGCGCGCCCTAGGGGGGGCGCCCCCACCCTCGTGACCGCCTCTCTGATGCCTTGGCGTAGGGTCCAAGTCTCCTGGATCACGTTCGGTGAGAAAATCACGTTCCCGAAGGTTTTATTCCGTTTGGACTCCGTTTGATATTCCATTTCTTCGAAACACTAAAATAGGCAAAAAAAAACAACAATTCTGGGCTGGGCCTCTGGTTAATAGGTTAGTCCCAAAAATAATATAAAAGTGGAAAATAAAGCCCAATATAGTCCAAAACAGTAGATAATATAGCATGGAGCAATCAAAAATTATAGATACGTTGGAGACGTATCATGCCCCCTTTCCTTCTCCCTCTTCCCCTTCCTTTCCCCCTCCTAGTAGGAGTAGGAAAGAGGGGAGTCCTACTCCTACTAGGAGGACTCCTCCTCCTGGCACGCCATAGAGGGTCGGCCGCCCCCCCCCCCCTTGCTCCTTTATATACAGGAGTAGGGGGGCACCCCAGAGACACAACAATTGATCATTGATCTCTTAGCCGTGTGCGGTGCCCCCTCCACCATAATCCACCTCGATCATATCATAGCGGTGCTTAGGCGAAGCCCTGCATCGGTAGCATCATCATCACCGTCACCACGCCGTCGTGCTGACGAAAATCTCCTGTGAAGCTTTGCTAGATCGGAGCTCGCGGGACGTCATCGAGTTGAACGTGTGCATAACTCAGAGGTGCCGTGCGTTCGGTACTTGGATCGGTCGGATCATGAATACGTACGACTACATCAACCGTGTTGTGCTAACGCTTCTGCATTCGGTCTACGAGGGTACGTGGACACTCTTCCCTCTCGTTGCTATGCATCACCATGATCCTGTGTGTGTAGGGAAATTTTTGAAATTACTACGTTCCCCAACAGTAGCGTGGCAGGCCGCGGTAGTACCGTGTGCTCAAGAAGATGCAAGTTTCAAAAACAAGGGAAAACAAAGGGCCTTTGCATAGCAACCTTCAACCGAACGGACAACCCAAGATGCTGGCACACGAGACAACACACCCAAGCTCGACACGACGAAAGGAAGACAAGAGACAACAAGGACTAACACACTCAACACAACCTCTCTAAAGAGAGGGCGGTGGCCGGAGCCACCTATGTTTGAGTCAATTGGTATGGCTCCGCGAAGAATTATCCTTGGGCCCATGACCAAAACTCGTCTTTGAAGCACAAGTACCATCAACAATGGCTAATGTGAAAGAGTTGATCAATTTATGCATAATGGGGGAGGGATAGTTCATTGAGAGAACAACACTCCCCCTATGTCCATGCCTACACCTAAACAAGATAACAAAATGAGTATGGTGGGGTGTGCACGGGTTCAAGCAACATTGCTTGAATCAATGATATTTAGCTCATGCATTAACTCGGGAAATCTTGCTTCATCCATGGGCTTCGTGAAGATATCTTCAAGGTTATCAAGAGTGTTGACATAGTTGAGCTCGATCTCTCCTCGCCTAATATGATCCCGGATGAAGTGATACTGAATCTCAATATGCTTCGTCTTGAAGTGTTGCACCGGGTTGAGAGAAATCTTGATGGCACTTTCATTGTCACACCAAAGAGGCACTTTGTCACAAATGACACCGTAATCCTTTAAAATTTGCCTCATCCAGAGAAGTTGTGCACAACAACTACCGGCAGCCACATACTCCGCTTCTGTGGACGAGAGGGACACGTAACTTTGCTTCTTGGAAGACCAACTCACCAAAGAGCAACCAAGAAATTGGCACCCTTCGGAAGTTGACTTCATATCCACTTTGTCTCCCGCCCAATCGGAGTTCGAATAGCCCACAAGATTGAAGTTAGATCCTCTTGGATACCATAAGCCAAAGTTTGGGGTATGAGCCAAATATCAAAAGAGTCGCTTGACCGCCACATAGTGGCTTTCCTTAGGTGCGGCTTTAAACCGTGCACAAATTCCCACACTCAACATGATATCCGGTCTAGATGCACAAAGGTAAAGCAAGGAGCCAATCATGGAGCAATATACCTTTTGATCCACCGCTTTACCATTGGGATCTATGTCAAGTTGGCATTTGACGGGCATTGGAGTGGAAGCCGGCTTGGCATCACTTAGCTTGAATCTCTTGAGCATGTCTTGAGTGTATTTGGCTTGGTTGATGAAGGTTCCTTCTCTTCGTTGCTTGACTTCGAACCCGAGAAAGAACTTCAACTCTCCCATCATGCACATCTTGAACTTGGAGGTCATGAGTGCGGCAAATTCCTCATTGAAAGCTTTGTTAGGGGAACCAAAGATAATATCAACATATAGTTGGCACACAAACAACTCCCCTTTGACCTTCTTAGTAAAAAGAGTGGGGTCGATTTTCCCAATTTCAAAACCACGATCTTGCAACAACTCGGTAAGGTGGTCATACCACGCACGTGGGGCTTGCTTAAGGCCATAGAGTGCCTTATCGAGTTGATACACATGATCGGGAAAATAGGGATCCTCGAACCCGAGGGGTTGCTTGACATATACCAACTCATTAATAGGACCATTAAGAAAAGCACTCTTCACATCCATTTTTTGTAGCTTAAAGTTATGATGAGAAGCATAAGCAATCAACATGTGAATGGATTCAAGGCGAGCAACGGGAGCAAAGGTTTCATCGTAGTCGATACCCTCGACTTGGGAGTAGCCTTGAGCTACCAAACGAGCCTTGTTGCGAATGATAATCCCATGAGCATCTTGCTTGTTCTTGAATATCCACTTGGTTCCAATGACATTATGGTTCCCCATTGTCCTTGGAATCAATCTCCACACCTTGTTGTGCTCAAAGTTGTTGAGTTCTTCATGCATGGCATTAAGCCAATCAGGATCCTCGAGCGCCTCATAGACCTTTTGGGGTTCAACACAGGAGACAAACGCGTGATGTTCACAATAGTTTGTTAATTGTCTACGAGTGCTTACCCCCTTTCTTAAGCTTCCAAGAACATTTGTCATGAGATGATCTTTGGTGGAGAGCTTGGATGCAATCTTGGTGGCACGACGCTCTAATTCCTCCTCTGGAGAGAGTTGAGGAGCGGTCACTTGATCATCTTGAGCGTCGTCTTGAGCTCGTTCTTGATCTTGAGCTTGCTCTTGATCTTGAACTTGCTTGGATGATAGAACTTGACCTTGGGCATCACTTGGTGATACAACACCATCTTGAGGTTGATCTTTCCCTTGGTCTTGTTCATGAGGTTGAGAGCCTTCACTTTGTTCTTCGGAAGCGTGTGGGACTTGAGTTGGTGATGGCTCCACGTGAGTGGAACATTGTCCTTCTCCTTCGGCCACAAGGGGATCCTCAATGGTTAGGATAAAACCAACACCCATTCTTCTTATGGCTTGGGGAGGAATTTCATCACCTACATCACAAGTGCCACTTTGCTCCACTTGGGAGCCGTTATTCTCATCAAACTCCACGTTACATGTCTACTAAATAAGCACTTATTGAGGACACGGTAAGCATGGGAGTTTGTAGCATAACCAACAAATATGCCCTCATGAGCTCTAGCCTCAAATTTAGACAAACGAACACCTTTCTTGAGAATGAAACACTTACACCCGAACACCCGGAAGTACTTGAGGTTGGGCTTGTTACCAGTGAGTATCTCATAAGGAGTCTTGTTCAAGCCTTTGCGGAGGTAGAGGCGATTGGATGCATGACACGCGGTGTTGATGGCTTTGGCCCAAAAGTTGTATGGAGACTTGAACTCCGCCATCATGGTCCTTGCCACATCCATCAACTCCCGGTTCTTCCTCTCCGCTACACCATTTTGTTGAGGGGTGTAAGGTGTAGAATATTGATGCTTGATCCCCTCATCACTAAGAAACTCATCCAAGGTGTAGTTCTTGAACTCGGTGCCGTTGTCACTTCTTATCGTCAAGATCTTTGCATTGTGTTGACGTTGAGCTTCATTTGCAAAGTCAATGGCAGTTTGTTTGGTCTCACTCTTCCTCTTGAAGAAATATACCCAAGTGTATCTTGAATAATCATCCACAATCACCAAGCAATACTTCCTACCCCCAAGACTATCGAAAGATGGAGGCGCAAAGAGATCCATGTGAAGGAGCTCCAAAGGCCTCTTCGAGTAAATGATAGTCGTGGGAGGGTGAGCCTTTTCATGTAGCTTTCCTTCGATACAAGCACTACAAGAACGATCTTTAGCAAAACTAACATTTGTTAGTCCACGGACATGGTCCCCCTTGAGAAGACTTTGCAAAGATCTCACATTGACATGGGCTAAACGACGGTGCCAAAGCCATCCCACATCAACTTTAGCCATTAGGCATGTCGCGGTCTTAGTGAGTCGCTCCAAAAAGTTAATCACATAGAGACCGTTTTTGACATGCCTGGCAAAGGCTACTTTAAGAGTCTTGCTCCACAAGAGGGCCACGGTATCAACATAAAAGAAAGTGGCAAAGCCCATGAGTGCAAGTTGACGAACGGAAAGTAAATTGTATGCAAGGGACTCAACAAGCATGACCTTCTCGATCATGAGATCATGAGAAATGACAACCTTGCCAAGTCCCAATACCTTAGAGGATGAGGCATCACCCCACTCTACATTGGTGGGCATAGATGGAATCTTGTGAACGTCCACCACAAAGTCCTTGCTTTCGGTCATATGATTAGTGGCTCCACTATTGAGCAACCATGATCCCCCATCAGAAGCAAACACCTACAAGAAATCAATGCTTGGCTTTAGGTACCCATTTTGTAATGGGTCCTTTGATGTTAGTAACAAGGGTCTTAGGAACCCAAATAGACCATTCAATGTAATCATAAGAAGAACCAACAAATTTGGCATAAACATGTCCATCACTAGCACGACATAAGACATAAGAAGTGTTAAAGTCGCTGGCTTTGTTGAGAGGGGTAGCATTGCCCTTCTTAGCATCACTACCCTTCACATTGTTCTTCTTCGAAGCACCCTCTCCCTCCTTCACAAAAGTTTTCTTGAGAGGGGGAGGTCGTTTGGCCTTGTCATCCTTCTTCTCGTTCTTGGATTTTGGTGTGAACCCAATTCCTTCCTTGGCCACAACTCCCTTTTGATTGCTCAAAAGGTCATTGAGGTTCTTCTGACCTTGTATGCACGACACAAGGCCTTTCTCAAGTTGCTTCTTCAACTTTGCATTCTCCTCAATAATATGCACATGCTCACAACATGGGTTAGTAGCATTTGCATTATCAATTAAGACCATATGAGGGAAGGTGGCTTTCTCCTTGGTTAGATTTACTTGGAGTTGATCATGAAACTCTTTGAGGCTAGCATGAGCACCCTTCAATACCTTGTGAGCCTTGTCAAGTAGATCAAACTCCTCTTTGAGTCTAGCAAGATCAACCCCAAGCTTGGCCTTCTCGGAGTTTAGCACACGAGATATGACAAGAGCATGATCAAGATCTTTCTTTAATTTAGTGTGGTCATCGTTGTATGACTCCTCAAGAGCCAAACGAAGACCTTGCTCTTCCTTAAGAGCATTGGAAAGATCTGAAATCTCATCGGCATAGTCACGACTATGCCCCTCCATCTTAGAGATGGTATCTTCGTGAGCCTAGATCATGTCATTGGCTTCACCAAGTTGTTCCAAGAGAGCAACTAAGTGCTTCTTGGATTTACCCTTGAGCTTACTCATAAAAGACTCAAATTCATTCTTCTCCACCTTGGACCCCTCATGTTCATCAATGCACTCCGTCAAAGAGGGATTATTAATGATGGTACTTTTGATGTTGGGGGTTACCTTGTTGGTGGCTTTAGCCATGAGGCACTTGGCGGTGAAGTTCTCATTGGGAGAGTCGAAGGGAGACACCCGTGGAGTTGTCGCAATGGAAATGGAGGCCACGACAACCGACTCACCGTCATCATCATCATCATCATCATCCTCATTGTACTCTTCTTGTGCCACCCACCCCTTGGAAGGAGTCTTCTTGGCTCTTGTTGGGGAAAGACTTGGCCTTGTCTTTTCGGATGAGCTTGCCACCATTGTCTTCCCTTTTCTCATAAGAACATTCCACCACAAAGTGGCTCACATTGCCACAAATTGTAGCAAGTCCTCACTCGTTGCTTGATCTTTGCGCCACTTGAGTTGTTCTTGTTGAAGTTGGGCCTAGTGTTCTTCTTGCTCCAAAATTCCCTTGAGGCAAGAGCCATGTGTTCATGATAGGCATACTTTGTATCTTCGGGATTGCTCTCCTCTTCTTCCTCTTCTTCCTCTTCTTCCACACTAACCTAGGCCTTCAAGGCAAGGTTGGGCTTCTTTGCTCTTTGAGAGCGTAACACCGGATTGTCGGCGGTCTTGTCCAAGATGCTCATGGCCACAAACTCATCCAACACTTCACTTGAAGACAACGTGTGGAAGTCCGGCCTTTGATGAATGACGGAGGACATGGCCTTGTGGTAAGGCATCATGGCCTCGAGGAACTTGCGCTTGATCCAATTGTCATCCGTATCCTTGATCCCATGATCTCGGAGTGAGGTCGCGAGAGTAGTTAATCTCCGATAGAGCTCACGAGGTTCTTCATCTTCTTTCATTGCAAACTCATCGGTTTCATCTTGCACCACTTCATAGTTGGAGCGTTGTATGCTTGCGCTTCCTCGATAGATAGACACAACATGACGCCATGCATCCTTGGCCATGGTGAAGGGTCGGAGATGAGCAAGATCTTCGGGTGAAATTGCATCTTGGATGATGAAGAGAGCATTCTCATTGAATTGATTATCCGCGGCTTCTCTACGGGTGAGGTTGCTTCGGTCATGAGGATAGAAACCTTCTTCAATGATTCTCCAAAGTTTAGTATTAACATGGTTCAAATGACGCTTAAAGCGATAAAGCCAAGAATCAAAGTCCTCATTTTTCACAATCTTAGGGGGAGGACCAACATGATTCAAATGAGTGGAAGGAATCGGTCCACCATAAGTAATCGGAGGTTCCATATGGGCAAAGATGTCGTTGCCAATTTTACCACTAGAAGAAGGAGCCTTTTCACTAGTAGCTTCCCCCTTGTCGGAGTTAGCATCCGTCTCCTTGTTAGTGGGATCACCCACTTTCAATGGTGCGGTAGATAGTTTAAGCGCTTCTAAGAATTTAGTAAACATGCTTTCAACCTCGATCGTCATGGAGGTTTTCAATGTGTCCAAAGCCACATTGAATTCCTCACGAGATACCACGGTTCCCCCATCGACCGTAGACGAGACCGGATTCACACCGAGTGCTCCTCCACACCGTCTATGGTGTCAACCATACTCTTCGGATGACAAAGTCCTTAATAAAGAGACGAGGCTCTGATACCAATTGAAAGGATCGATATAGTTGACTAGAGGGGGGGGGTGAATAGGCAACTAACAATTTTTAACTTTTCTTTACCAATTTAAACTTTGTATCAAAGTAGGTTGTCTAGATATGCAACTAGGTGAGCAACCTATATGATGCAACAAGAACAAGTACACAAGCAAGCAAGGGATATATCACAAATAAGCTTGCACAAGTAAAGGCATGAGATAAACAAGAGTGGAGTCGGTGAAGACGGGGATGTGTTACCGAAGTTCCTTCCTTTTAAAGGGAAGTACGTCTCCGTTGGAGCGGTGTGGAGGCACAATGCTCCCCAAGAATCCCCTAGGGCCACCGTATTCTCCTCACGCCATCACACAATGTGAGATGCCGTGATTCCCCTAATGGTGCCCTTGGAGGCGGCGACCGGACCTTTACAAACAAGGTTGGGGCTATCTCCACAACTTAATTGGAGGCTCCCAACGATACCGCAAAACTTCACCACAATGGAATATGGCTCCGCGGTGACCTCAACCGTTTAGGGTGCTCAAACACCCAAGAGTAAAAAGATCTGCAAGGGATGAGTGGGGGGAATCAAATTTCTCTTGGTGGAAGTGTAGATCTAGGCCTTCTCAACCAATCCCTAGAGAATCAACAAGTTTGATTGGCTAGGGAGAGAGATCGGGCGAAAATGGAGCTTGGGGATGGAAGAGATAGTCAACTCAGAGAAGAAGACACCCCTTATATAGTGGAAGAACAAATCCAACCGTTATCCACCAACCCAGCCTGCGTAGCACGGTACTACCGCACCAGGGCCGCGGTACTACCGCAGGGTCATGCGGTACTACCGTAGGGCCCCGCGGTACTACTGCCCGAGCAGCACAAATCAGGACAGCCCAAATGCACTGAAGCAGAGGGCTGTAGAACCGCTTCGCGGTACTACCGTTCCCCTTGCGATACTACCGCAAGGCAGGGATGTTCCAGTTTTTGAGAAGGCACGGACATATAAAAATACATCCGTGGCAACTTCCGCTGAGTTGGAGTCAATGCAAAAATCCGACATGGTAGTACCGTGTGCCAGGGGCGGTACTACCGCGCGGGGTGCGGGTGTAAAAAATTACATCTGCTCCTACTGCCGCGCAGGCTGCTGAGCCAGACCACAACGCACGATACTACCGCGTAGGGCGCGGATGTAAAAAATTACATCCGCTCCTACTACTGCAGCCGCAACAGCGCCTGGCCTGGGGCCACGGTACTATAGCTCCAAAGGAGCGGTACTCCCATGGGTGCTTGCGGTACTACCGCGCCTGGGCCCAGTACTACCGCAAGGGCCTGCGGTACTACCGCTCCTAGGAGCAGTACTACCGCATGCCCAAGCTCAGCCAACACGACAATTTGCATAGACGAGAAAAGACGGAGGATGCTCCAAAGTGCCAAAGGAAAGGCGGTGCAAAGGAGAAGATGTGTACGTGCTGATTCCACCCAAACCTTTCCAAAGCGGACCCCTCTTAATAGTACGGCTTTCCTACGACTCAAATTCACCGAAAAGAAATGTAGAGAAACACCGTCTTGAAGAGGGGCACCAAAACGTCTTGTGCCTAGTGATGAAATTTCTGAAATACTCAAAGCACACGCTTAGTCCGTAAAAGCATTGTCATCAATCACCAAAACAACTAAGAGATAAATATGCCCTTACACATACGGTGTAGTCATTAAACACCCGATGTGTTGGTATAGTCATTAAAGGCAACAAGAAGTGGAAGGCCAATTGATGGTGCTAAGAAACTTCTAGGTGACGTGCAAGAAAACCATGCCAGCAGCGTGCTGTAAGATCCGCTACATGAAAGACAAATCCAGTCACCGAAGAAAAGAATAAAGAGCTTACGGCGAAGGTTGAAGAACTTACATGTATGATCAAAGGTAAAGAAGAAATTTCTATAAACGTTATTTAATGTTGAGACTGGTGATGCTAATTTTATTGCTCGTAAAATTATAATCTTGGTTGGAAGAGCCAAAATTATGCTTCTAATTTTCCTAGAACACTATATCCTAGTAATCAAGGAGCATCAAACACAATTATAATGAAGCCACAGTAATCGTCTAACTCTTTAACACACCCTCAAAACCTTTATATCTGCTCACACCGAGCAAAAGAATACATTAGGACAGTCTCCCGGCTAATGGGCCTCTCATGTCGACTCCCGGCTTGGTGGGTCGGGTTGAGGTTGATAAACCTAATGGTGCAATCCATCTAGCTTACCGATAAAGGCGTATCATTGTTTACTCTGCACGTTGTAGGCAAGATAGAACGTACTCATACAAGGTAACACCATCACAGTTATCTAGTATGTTTTGATATCCATACCTCTTCAAAGTTAATTAATTAATTATTTTGTTTTTCTTGTTAACAAGCTTTAACATGGGTAGTTGTCAAAATCAAAAAAATAGAGTTTTTTAGTACTAAAATGTCCTCAAGTCAGGCTCTCAAATGCTAGCTTTGCTTGTAGCGCATCTAGAATAGGTATCGCTAAGTTCTCAAGATTATGCCAAGAAGTGATATTTTGTTAATTGAGATTTGTAGTGTGCAAATGATCATTGGTCGGAGGATTATTCATCTTTCCGAAAGGAAATGCATCTCTTTGAGGAAACTAAAATTTTAGCCGTATTTTTTATATAGGCGTTAACTAACTTAATAGCTGAAATTCGAGCCGAAGGTAAGGTAGATCATTCGTAGGCCAACAGAGTTGTCAGAATTCCTTGCAGATGTGATAAATGGTACATAAGACATGCGTAAAGCAATATCTTGTAAGTTTTCATGATAAGTTTTGGCATAATCATAAAAAATTGCGTGAACACATTTTAAAAATGACATAGACATTTTTTGTATGTTATGAACATTTATGAAAAATTGCGCGAACACATTTTTAAATTTCATGAACATATTTTAAAGTTGCTATGAACATACTTTAAAACGTGTGAACATCTTCTAACTGTCATGAATTTTTTCAGTGGTATGAACATTCTTAAAAAATTACACAACCAAAGTTTACATCTTCATGAACATTTTTAAGCGTGTGATCATTTTATAAATGACACAGACGTTTTTTATTGGAATGGTATGAGCAGTTTTGAAAATTACGTGGCTTTTTACATTCAAGATATTTTTAATGTACGTTGCTAAAAAATGAATTAAATTCATTTTTGAAATAATACATATATATCTCTCCCTAATCTATCCCTAATAATAAAGCACGGATTGACTCCGTGGGTTCACCGTCATAATACGCTTCTTCCCGTGATTTTACGCTTTCAGTTTGAATTTAAAACATATTCGAGGTGGTACTAAATTTTCGTTATATCTGTTTAGATGCATCTGGTTTTTGTTTTCCCGTACTGGGCTTCGGCTGATTCGCTAAATTGGGCCTCGGCTGGGCCTGCATGCTGAATTGTGTCCGTCGTAGGCTGGTTCACCGTCGTTTTCTATATCTGGCTGTATGTGCGTGTGTTTGAATTAAAAGAAATTAGAGAAAAAATGGTGGCAGCGTTGGGATTTGATCCCTGGTCTCCCATGTTGGTTACAGCGCAGCAGACGACTTAGGCTAGGCTCCTAAGCTTGCTAATTAGGGCGTCTGGAACCTTAAGAATAGAGACAGGCGTACTCGGGCCGAGATAAATGGGCACGATCTTGATGGGCATGTGCGAGTGCTACGGCCCACTGGACGGACAAGTGACCAGGCTGGAAGTTTTTTTCATATTTTTTTACTTATCAAATAGTCCCACCTTGCTATTTAACATTAATTTTTACCAGTTTATATACGTTTTTTAGGTTGTCAGGCATCGAGAAGCTGCTTTGGAAATTAAGCAAAGAAATAAAGAAAGGAAATAGACATTCTTTGCATGAGAAATAAAGAAGGAAGATGGTAATTATGTAGAGCCGGCAAGAAAGGTAATATGTATTAAATAAGAAATAAAGAAGGAAGAAAATTGGTGGTAATCATCTGGGCGCCATATTAATCGCAGGAGTAATTAGCAAGCCTAGCAAAAAAGGAAAAAAAATAATTGCATGACAAAGAAGGAAGAAAATTGATGGTAATTATCTGGGCGCCATATTAATCACAGGAGTAATTAGTAGGCCTAGCAAAAAGGAAAAAAATAATCACATGAGAAATAAAGAAGGAAGGAGAAAGAGAGAGGAAGGAAATGGACGGTAATTATGTGGGCATCATGATATAAAAAAAGAAAGAGAAAGAAAAACTAATTAACAGGAGGTGCAGGGGAATCAATGGTAGGTTGCCATGCTTATGAGTAAAAATGATGTGGCATTTTTTAATCCTCACTAAATTCATGTCATTTTTTTCTTCCGTTATGTTTTCCTTGCTCTTATAATCTTTACTAAATTTACGCCAAATTTGTAGCACATTGAACATGATGTTTGCACATACAATCCTCACTAAATTTATGTCAATTCTTTCTACCGTTCTAACACACAGGCATGTATACTATTTTTAATATATAAATGGAGGTATAATATTATTGGTCCTTTCATTTCGTATGTCCATGGTGTTTCCTCATATTGAGCTAGGCTATTCTACCAATCGTCTGTCTTGGGCCACTTGGCCTCTACCACGTTCGCCCGCGTAACGTTCGACCACGATGCCCTCCTAACATGTCTGGCGATATCTCACGGAAATTGCCCCAAAAGTTACAAAACATTACCCACCAATACAACCTACTCCCTCGTTCCTATATATAATAAGTCTTTTTAGAGATTCCATCACAAACTACATACGGATGTATATATACGTATTTTAAAGTGTAGATTGAATTATTTTACTTCATACGTAGTCTATATTGCAATTTCCAAAAAGACTTATATTTAGAAACAGATGGAGCATAAGTGATAAAAGAAGGTTTTACACAAGGGAATCCCGGCATAGGCCGGCCCATGCAGTAAGGACCACGTATACTGCGCTCTGTGCGCTGGAAGAAGACGCCGCACGCCTGTATGGGCCGCCTATGTCCAGGCGGCCTGTTTTTTAAAGTTTGTTTTTATTTATTTATTTTATTTTATTTTTTCAAATTTTCTACTTTTAATAATTTGGGACAGCAAAAAAAATCTGGAAATTTTAGAAAATGAGAATTTAGCAATAATCTTTTAATAAATCATAAATTGTTTGTAGATTAAAAAAGTTTGTGATTTGGTAAAAAAATGTTTGCTTAAAAAGTTCGTGTATTAGAAAATGTTAATGAAATTGAACAAAAAACGTTCATGACTTCAAAAACAATTTATTCATTCATAAAATGTTCACTGATTCAAAAATGATCATGAATTTCAAAAAGTGTTCGTTAAATCAAAAAAATGTCCATGAATTTCAAAAAATATTTCACAAATTTCCTAAAAATGTTCTTCGATTATAGAAATGTTCATCGATTAAAGAAAATTGTTTTAAAACATGTTCACAAATTATTATTATTTTGCAAATAGCATAAAATCTTCAAGAATTCAAAAATATTCTTTATTTTAGAAGAAGTACAAAAATTTGTAAAATTGTCTAAAAATTTGAAAAATGTTCACGAGTTTAGAAAAAATGTTCATCATTTCATAAAACTGAGAGTGATAATGTATCTTGGTGATGTAGCAAAATGTGGTCATGGCCATTGAAGATTATAGTTTTTTTGCCGTTGCAACGCACGGGCCCTTTTGCTAGTAATAATAAAGCACGGATTGAGTCTCCGGGTTCACCGTCACAATACGCTTCTTCCCGTGAATTTACGCTTTCAGTTTTTATATTTCTTTATAAAAAAACTTTTTATATCGTGCTTATCCGAGGTGGTACTAAAAAAGTTGTCCGTCCGTAGGACAATCTGGCTCGTACCCGTCCTGCGGTGCCGGCCCAAAACAAATTGCCAGTGGGCCGGATCGACCTCCCTAACCAGTAGCATCAAAGGCACATTTCATAGAGAACAGCTGCTTCTTTAATAATCCCACATCGCCCCCTTACCTTCTGATGAACCAGTTTATATACATCATTGATTTTAAATCTGCAAGCCGCCTCGAGAGTCTTTAAGGAAAGGGATGAGGAGCACCGATGCTATACGGGATGTTGTGTCCCCAACACGGGAGGAGGTGGAGCGAGCCAGGGGCCGGAGAGAAGGGAACAAATGAACAAATCATGACCCGACATGAGGACGCACCAGACGAGATCAGCCGGCGGCGCTCGCTCTCGTGGAAACGGGGGCACCAGCGACAGGCCTGCACATGATTGACGCACGCCGGGAATTGAACCTTGACGGAGAGCCGTTGGGATGAGAAGAAAGATGGACGAGAGGGAGATAGATGGGATTCCAGATAGATGTAGAGTATCTCGGTGGAAAGAGATATAAGCTACTCCCTCCATTCCACAATGTAGTGCTTCCTCTATCCCCGTGCTTCAACTTTGACCGTAAATTTAACTACCAAGACCGATTGCCGCAGTTGGTCTCGTTGATTAAATTTATGGTCAAAGTTGGACCTCGAAAAACACGGGTGCACTATATTTTGGAATGGAGGGAGTAGCTAGCGTTGGAAGGATAAAGCTGCAGCAGCTTCGAGACATGTGATGGCCGATGGTGATTGAGTATGTGCCGGCCGCTCGGGCCCCAACACGTGATTAATAGCGCAAAAAAGCAAAATATCTTCCAAATTTAAAAACTACATAACGAAAATCATTAGAATTCAAATCTTATGATACCCTCCGTTTTTAAGTGTAAATGTTTTTAGACATCTCAAATGGACTACAACGTACAGATGTATGTAGACATATTTTAACGTGTAGATTCATTCATTTTGCTTCGTATATAGTCACTTGTTGTAATTTCTAAAAAAACTTAAATTTCGAAACGAAGGAAGTATTTATAAAATACTTTAAATGAATTACTAAAGTCTCAAACAGTATGTAAGGGCATTTTTAACAACGTCCGCAACCATCCAAGGCGTAAGGTCCGGACGTGTTTTGACTGTATTGGTCCGCCAACTGGTCCGAACTTACTTTTTCCAACAATATGAAAACAACCTAGAGAGTTTTGCGAGCGTACGGACTGCTGCCATGCTCGATTCTATCTAACAATGGCCCACCCAAAAAACCCTTCCCTTGCCCATACCCTATCCCACCTGAAATGGCCAACACCGCTCCAGAGCACCGGTGTCATATTCATGCCGGTTCATAGCGACGCGACCTCTCACTGGCATTCTAGCATTGAAGCGGCGCCGGTCGTGAGCGTCGCCCGCATCGTTTCCCGATGCACGTGAATCTTCCGCGTTCAAATGACATGCCGTCATTTAGCCTCCCTAAGTTAAACATGCGCGGTTGCCGAGGAACCTACTCCGCCATTAACCACCTCGGCGCTTCTCCTGCCATTCATCTACTATTTAAACTCCATCCCCGGCTATAGCTGCATCCATCCTCCTCCTCGCCGCACCACATTCTTCATGGCCTCCTCGAGTTCCAAATCCATTTGGCACAACGTCTCCTCTGAGCAGAAGACGGAGATGCCACTATTGTTGCCGGCAAGCAGAAGGAGGTCGGAGCTGCGGACGTCCCAAAGGAAGACGCAATTGATGATGAGTCGCCGACACCCTCCTCGTCGGTCCATGTCAGCATCACCATGTGCTAGGCACGTGCTCACTACACCGAAATGGTGTTGGCCGAGCGGGAGGCCTTGTTCTGACAGGCGCAAGCCGACCAGGAGTACAACCTCCACCTTCTCGACAAGCACCAACACGCGATGGAGGAACTCACCGCTGGCACAGCTATATCGCGCCAAACGTGGACCAGGTGGAGTAGGAGGTGCTGGTCGACTCATATCGCACCGCCTGTGAAATCCGCCGCAATCGTCGGCGGTACCTCCAGCGTCAGGCGGAGATAGATGCGACCTTCAAGGAGATTCACGAGGAGGCCAACGAAGTCTATGGCAAGAGCGAGGACGAGGACGAGACATTCCCAACTCCACCACGCCCGCACCTTGCTGCCACAACCATGAAGCCGGCGCGTCCACAGGCGCTACCGGCAGCGAAGAAGATTAGAGCATGGGAGCTCGCCGGTGCTCGGGCCCTAGGAAGACCACCGCCCATTTCGTTCCCTCTAAAGCCAAGCTTGGTGGGCTTAAAATCGTTGGCCGATTAGCCGCTTGCAAGTTGTGGAGGCAGAGACTATGAAGACATAGCCGGAGCTTCAGTTGTAATGCTCATGGCCAGCCCGAAACGGAAGAACGTATGTTGGCGGTCATTTGGACTAGGTTTAGAGTACGGTTTAGTTCAAATATATCAAAATATAATTAGTTTATGCCGTTCTATACGAAAAGCATCCGAGTTTAATAAAAAATATTCAAGTATGAACGAATACTTTCCGGTTTGTTTAAATATTCATCAAATTTGTTCACTTTCCTTAAATTTCTTATGTGAAGAAGATTTTTTCAATTTTTTGCCCGTTATGTACTAGTAATCGGATTATATAAAAAGAAAAGAAATTAGGAAAAGAGAAACGAAAAAAGAAAACCCGTACTACATAGCCCATTTACGGGGGCCATCTGAGGTGAGGCTCTCGGAGGAATCAGTCTTCCTGATATATATCTTCGGCTGATCCGTGCGCCAGGTACCGGATAGGAAGTTTTTCGAAATCAATCAAACCGCAGATGGCGAGTTCGTCGGAGAAGGCGCCTTCCCCCGCAGCGGCGGATCTGCCGGAGCGAGGTAAGATTACGGTGGCCAGCGGCAAACCAAAGGGGAAGACGAGGAGGATGACGCAGGAGGAGATCGACAGCTACATCCGGTCCAAGGGCGTGCGCATCCCCGTCGACTCCGTCCGCAGGGCGAGCAAGCTGAGGCTGGCCCTCACCAACCTCGACGACCTCGGCAGCCTCCCGGTGTCCCCGGACGAGCTGGACGACTACGTCGCCAACATGATCCGGGAGGTGAACGCGATCGAGGATGACTTCCAGAAAGAGAGAGACGAGATCGCCAAGGAGTACTACGCAAAGGGCTACGTCGAGCGCGAGGTCAGCGACGACGACGAAGCAGGAGGCAGCAACCCCCGTGTGGAGACCGGAAGCGCAGTAACCGTAAGGAAGCTCAACTGAACGAGCACCATTATCAGACTGTCCCTGATCTCGATCGGCGGTGCTTTCGAATAAATCGTCAGTCTAGTAAACGATGGATTCAATGGTATGAGCGCTCCTATAGCGCAATAATAAAATTTCACTATATCGGCAGCAATCATTTTTTCTTCTTCATCATCCTTTTTGAATCATTGATCTAGAGTAGTTGATTTGTTTGACTCAGCTTGTATTAAATGGTTGTGCTATGTATTCCGTTTGGTCTGACGGTCACTTGATCTAATTTTAAACATATGAGGACCGCACGGTGAGCAAATTTACATTTTCTGCTGTAAATACTAAGTTCATTTAGTTGCACTAGGATATTGTTTTTACCATCTGGTACCTTCACCTTCTATGGTCGAGGAGCTCGTGTCATGGACGGTTGATTTCATGGTGGAGCTCTGGTTTGCACCATCAATCTCTAGAAGACGTCAATACTGCAAAGAATGGGTGATCCGAATCGAGCGGTGCTCTAGCGAGCCAGACTGATCACCAACAAGCTCTAACTTGTGGGAGCTAATGCTTCCAATCACTAGTAGAAAACAGGGCTTTGGTTCAGGCCGGGTCAGCCCATTAGTCCCGGTTCAGTCCAGAACCGGGACCAATGGGGGCATTGGTCCCGGTTCGTGAGCCCAGGGAGCCGGCCGGGCCACGTGAGTCATTGGTCCCGGTTCATCTGCACCTTTTGGTCCCGATTGGTGGGATGAACCGGGACCAATGGGCCTCGCTCCTGGCCCACAACCATTGGTCCCGGTTCGTGTCTCAAACCGGGACTAAAGATTAGACCTTTAGTCCCGGTTTGAGGCACGAACCGGGACTAATGGGGTTGAGAACTTTAGTCCCGGTTCGTGCCACGAACCGGTACTAAAGGTCCCATTTTCAAACTCTACCCCCCCGGTGGATCGCCTTTTCAGTTTTAAAAAAAATAAAAGAAAATGATGGAAATGTCAAAAAAATAAAAGAAAATAAGTTTCCCATGTGATATGTGGTCTAGTTGTTGGGAAAATTTGCAAATGTGAATTTTAACTTTATTTGCAAAATCTCTCTGAAATTTGTAAAAATGGGCATAACTTTTGCATACTAACTCGGATGAAAAAGTTTTTTATATGAAAAATCATCTACTCGAAAAGTTACATCCGAATTTAACGGGGAGAACCCCGTTAAACATTTTCAAAATCCTCAAAAACCTAATAGAAAAAAGTTACGGGGCTTTTAAGATCTAGAGTGAAAAAAATCGAAAAAAATTCAAACAGTGGGCAAACTGTGGTCAAACAATGGTCAGACTAATTATTCTAGAATATTAGTGTTACTAAATAATTATTTCAGTTATTTCAATTTTGGTCAAATCTGGTCAAATTGTGGTCAAACAATGGTCAAACTAATTATTCAAGAAATATTAGTGTTACTAAATAATTATTGTTTTTTAAAACAATAGTTTCAAAATAAAACTATGAAATGTGTCACTTCATGCTCAAGCAAAATTCCTGAAGGTTAATAGGATTGACATCTTAGTATTGTCAGGAAAACAACAAGTGCAGACTTGGAGCGAGGGAGAATAGAACCCGGAAGTTAAGCGTGCTCAGGCTGGGGGAGTGGGAGGATGGGTGACCGTTTGGGAAGTTAGATGATTTGGAATGATGAGGGGTGATTAGAGGATAAATTGAGAAGTGATGAGAGGTGGTGATACAGACTAGAGGTTAAAATAATTCAGAAATTTGAAAATAAAAAAAATCAAATTTTTTTTTCAAAAAGAAAATCATAAAATAATTCACACGCTCGATCCCATTTGGCCGGACACACTTTTTTGGGTCATGCCCGGCCTCGGAAGATCAACACGTCGCAGCCCTACTTAGGCATAACAGAGAGGTCAGCACGCTGGTCTAAATCCTATGGCGCAGGGGTCTGGGCCCATCGCCCTTTGCACACCTGCACGTTGCGAACGCGGCCGGAAGCAGACCTAGCCTAGTAGGCGTTCCAGTCCAATCCGGCGCGCGCCACTCAGTTGCTGACGTCACGAAGGCTTCGGCTGATACCACGACGTCGAGTGCCCATAACTGTCCCCGCGTAGATGGTTAGTGCGTATAGGCCAGTGGCCAGACTCAGATCAAATACCAAGATCTCGTTAAGCGTGTTATTTTGAAATAACCGCGAACGCCGACCAGGGCCAGGCCCACCTCTCTACTAGGTGGTCTCAACCTGCCTTGTCGCTTCGCCACAAAGATCCACACAGAGGGCCGTCGGGAAAGTATGTCCTTCCAGCCCCCAATTCGTGAATCAACTGCGGGTACTCCTCGAGCCAACCCGACTTTGGTCATCACATGTATCATGTATAAAGTATATAGTATATATCCGTGATCACCTCCCGAGTGATCACGGCCCGATAGTATAGCATGGCAGACGGACAAGAATGTAGGGCCACTGATGATAAACTAGCATCCTATACTAAGCATTAGGATTGCAGGTAAAGGTAACAACAGTAGTAGCAAGGACAGACTATGCATCAGGATAGGATGAACGGAAAGCAGCAACATGCTACACTACTCTAATGCAAGCAATATAGAGAAGAGTAGGCGATATCTGATTATCAAAGGGGCGGGGCTTGCCTGGTTGCTCTGGCAAGAGAGAGGGGTCGTCAACACCGTAGTCGTACTGGGTAGCAGCGGCGTCGGTCTCGGTGTCTAGCGAGAGAAGAGGGGGAAGAAACAATAAATATAATGCAAACAAATGCATGACGATGCATGACATGACAAAGCGTGGTGCTAGGTGTGCCCTAACGCGGTACGAGGTGGTACCGGTGAAGGGGGAAAACATCCGGGAAAGTATCCCCGGTGTTTCGCGTTTTCGGGCAGAGTAGTCGGAGGGGGAAAGTTACGAGTTCGATAGGTTAGGGAGGTGTGGCGGACGAACGGGTTGCGTATCCGGAATCGTCTCGTCGTTCTGAGCAACTTTCATGTACAAAGTATTTTCATCCGAGTTACGGATTAAAAGATATGATTTTCTAAAGATTTAAATCATTTTCTGATTTTAATTATATATTTAATTCCAACATTATCCAAAACAGTGTGTGGTGACGTAGGCATGACATCAGAGTGATGTCAGCAGGTCAACTGGTCGGTTGACCAGTCAAACCAGACAGGTGGGTCCAGTGGGACCCACATGTCATTGTCAGGGGCATTAACAGGGGGTTTAGACTAACTAAACAGGTTAATTAGAGGGTGGGACCCAGCAGTTAGTGAGAGAATAGGGTTTTAATTAGCTAACTATTTAGTTAACCAATTATTCTTTTTATTTATTTCGTTTATTGAAGTGGGGCCTATAGGTCAGTGAGATAGGGGCGGCCCAGTCAGCAGTTGACCCAGTCAACAGGTCAACAGGGGGCCCTGGGCCCACCAGTCAGTGGCCCAGGTGGTGGGACCCGCGGTGCCAGGTCAGCAGGGCCGGCCCTCGCCGCCGGCGACCAAAAGCACGGCGCAGACCCGCCGGAGTTCGCCGGAAATTGCGCACAGGGCACGGATCCACGTGCGCCTGGGCTCGTTCGAACGAGCGCGCAGAGGCGCATCTGGTGGGGGCGGTGGCGTGGCCGGAGGAGGGCCGCAGCGTCACCGGTGACGAGCGGGGCGGACGCCGGCGTTCGGCCGCGAGAGGGAAACGGCGCTGCGGCACGGCAGCAAGTACCCTAAACGGCCAGGAGGCCTCTACGGGCGTGTGCGAGCACGACAGGCATGAGCCCGGGACCAAATGGTCACCGGACGGCTGCCGGCGACGGGCGCGTGCGGTGATGCGTTCGGGCGTTCATCGAGCTAGGGGCTAGCGGCCACGGAGCAGTGCGCGAGCGGGTGCGTTGGGTTCCTGGGGGCACCAGGAACAAGATGCCGTGCTCAGGCGAGCACGACGGAGAGTACGGCCACGGCGGCGAGGCGATCCGCGGCGATGGGCTCTCGGGTACTTCGGCGGCAGCTGGCTAGGGCGCACGAGAGAGAGAGAGAGGAGGGAGCAGGGGCTCACCGAGCGGCGCACACGGTGGCCCTTGGGGGTTTAGTAGCTGCAGGGGCACGGCCGGAGTCAGTGAAGAACGGCGGCGGAGTTTGTCGGAGCAGAGGAAGACGAAGGTGGCGTCGGGGCGTTGCGGTGGCTCCGGTCTCCAACGGGGAGCACCAGTCGAAGCAGCGGACGACGGCGGCCCTT